>NW_007726999.1:114818-155201 GCF_000696425.1 Galeopterus variegatus | reverse complement strand
TGCGGGCGCAACCCCGAGGGTTGCGATCCCGTTACCGGTCAGTAAAAAAGACAAAAAGGAAAAAAAAAAAAAAAGGCTAAGGGAATTCATCAACACTCTACCTGCATTACAAGAAATGCTAAAGGAAGTTCTTCAACCTGAAGACAACGATGCTAAGGAATAGCAAAAGAACATTTGAAGGTACATAACTCATCAGTAAAGGAAGTTCAAAACCTCAGGATACTCCAATGTTGTAAAGGGGGGGAGGTGAATAAACTGCTTACATCATCAGTGTAAAGTCTAAAGGACAAACCTAACAAGACGTTAATATATACAACAACAATATAAACAATAGGCAATATTAAAAGCTGTAACTTGGAACAACAAAATATCAAAACGGGGGGGGGGGATGACCCCAAACTGTAGAATTTTTGTATTTTTCTTTTTTCTTACTTATCAAAATTATTAGTCTAAAATAATCCATTAAAACTAAACATGTTTTTTGTAACTCATGGCAATCATAATACAAAATCATATAAGAGACATACTGTAGAGCTAGGACTGGGTCTGGAGCTCACAGACCCCTCGAGCCCGTTAACAAACCCTTCACACGCAGGTCTATGAGCTAGGTAATGGCAAAAAGGTCCTTGGAGCCTTGGTTGAAGTAGGAATAGTCTTTATTCAGCACACACAAATCTACGATTGTTGCTATTGTTTGCTCTGCAGTTTGTGAAGCAGAAGCTGGCCCATAGAGCTTGCATCTAAAAATAGAGCATGTTTACTATGCTGGCAGCTGTTCAGTTTTTCTTTGGACTTTGCCAGTAGCAATTGAGATTTTGAGGTTCTCTGTGGACTGCTTAGCTTGTAGATGTGTGTGTGCTGAATAAAGACTATTCCTACTTCAACCAACGCTCCAAGGACCCTTTTGCCAGTTACCTAGCTCATAGATCTGCGTGTGAAGGGTCTGTGAATGGGCTTGAGGGGTCTGTGAGCTCCAGATCCAGCCCTGGCTCTACAATTCTTCTCAGCAGCACATGGAACATTTTCTAAAGTAAACCATATTTATGTTAGGTCACAAAAGAAGTCTCAACAAATTTTTAAAAAGTGAAATCATATCAACTACCTTGTCCAACAATAATGGAATAAAACTAGAAATCAACAATGAAAGGGAAACCATACAAATGCATAGAAATTAAACAACATGCTCCTAAACCATGAATGGGTCAAATAAGAAATCAAAAAGGAAATTAAAAAAATTCCTGTGGACGAACAAAAATGAAAACACAACATACTCGAATCTATGGGACACATAAAGGCATTTCTAAGAGGAAAGGTTATAGCAATAAATGCCTACATCAAAAAAGAAGAAAGACTCGAAATAAACAACAAAATACTATACCTCAAGGAGCTAGAAAAACAAGAGCAAACTCAACCCCAAATCAGAAGGAGAGAAATAACAATGATCAGAGCAGAATTAAATGAATTAGAGATTTAAAAAATAATACAAAAGATCAGTGAAACAAAGACTTGATGTTTTTAAAAGATAAAATCGAAAAACCTTTAGCTAGACTAATGAAGAGAAAAGGAGAGAAGACTCAAATGAATAAAATCAGAAATACAAAAAGGAGACATTACAACTTGATGCCTCGGAAATACAAAGGATTCTAAGAGACTACTAAGAACAACTATATGCAAACAAACTGGAAAATCTAGAAGAAATGGATAAATTCCTGGATACATACAACTCATCAAGTTTGAATTGTAAAGAACGAGAAAACCTAAACAGGCCAATAACAAGTAATGACTGTGAAGGAGTAATAAAAAGCCTCCCAAGAAAGAAAACCCAGGACCAGATGGCTTCACTGCCAAATTCTACCAAATACTTAAACAAGAACTAATACCAATTGTTCTCAAACTCTTCCATAAAATTGAAAGGGAGGGAATACTTCCAAACTCAATCTATGAGGCCTCATACCAAAATCAGAAAAAGACACAACAAAAAATGAAAACTACAGACCAATATCCCTTATGAAAACAGATGCAAACATCCTCAATAAAATACTAGCAAACAGAATCCAACATCACATTAAAAAGATCATTCACCATGATCAAGTGGGATTCATCACAGGGATGCAAGGATGGTTCAACATATGCAAATCAATAAACATGATACATCACATCAACAGAATATAGGGAAAAAAACCCCAAAACCAAAAAACCATATGATCATTCAACAGATACCAAAAAAGCACTGGATAAAATCCAACACCACTTTGTGATTAATAAAAAAAAAAAAAAAAAGCAAAAAAAACCTCAACAAATTAGGTAGTGAAGGAATATATCTCAATGGAATAAAGGCCATATATGACAAAAACAAAGCTAATATTATACCAAGTGGACAAAAATTGGAGGCTTTTTCCATTAAGATCTGGAATAAGACAAAGATGCCCAATGTATTAGTCCGTTTTGCATTGCTATAACAGAAATACTGGAGACTGGGTAATTTATAAAGAACAAAGGTTTATTTGGCTTACGATTCTGGGACAGCTGCATCTGGCACAGGCCTCAGGCTGCTTCTACTCATGGCAGAAAAGCGGCAGGCAGCTGGTGGGTACAAGAAGATCACATGGCAGGAGGGAGAGGGAGCGGGAGAGGGAGGGGGAGAGGGGGAGAGGGAGGAGAGGGGAGGTGCCAGGGTCCTATAAACAACCAGCTCTCACAGGAACTAATAGAGCTCATTACTCACTCATTACTCTCCCCACCTAGAGATATCTAATCCATTCATGAGGGATCCACCCCCATGACTCAATCAGTTTCCAACACTCCCACATTGAGGATCAAATTTCCACATGAGTTTTGGAGGGGACAACACATCCAAACTCCATCATTCTGCCCATGGCCCCTCAAAACTCATGTTGCTCTCGCATACAAAATACAATCATTCCAACAGTCCTAAAAGTCTTAGTTTTCTCCAGCACCAACTTAAAATTCCGAAGTCCAAAGTCCAAAGTCTCACCTGAGACCAAAAGTAAAACTCCTTCCAGCTGTGAACATGTAAAAACCAAAACCAAATTTATCTACTGCCAATATACAATGGTGGAACAGACACTGGGTATATATTTCAACTCCAAAAGGAAGGAATAGGTCAAAAGAAAGGAGAAACAGGCCCCAAACAAGTACAAAAATCAGCAGGGCAGACATTATGTCTTAAAGCTCCAAAATAATCTTCTTTGACTCCAAGTCCTGCATCCTGGGCACAATGGGGCATCTGGGCCACCAAAGCATCAGGCAGCCTCACTCGCACAGTTCTGTCAGGTGTGGGCTGTGCTGGTGCCTGTGGCTTTTCCAGGCCTGCACTGCACATTGCCAGTGGCCCTGCAGTTTTGGGGTCCTGGTGGCAGCCCTGCTGCCTTGGCTCTAGTAGACATTTCCCTGGTGGGGGCTCTCTGTGGGGGCTCCAACCCCACTTTCCTGCTCAGCATTGCTCTAGTAGATGGCCACTAAGGTGGATCCGCCCCTGCAGCAGGTCTCTGCTTGGGCCCCCAGGCTTTTCCATACATCCTCTGGAATCTGGGTGGAGGCTGCCATGCCTCCACTGCTCTCAGGTCCTGCTGGCCTGCTGACTTAACCTGGACACCACCAGGGTTACAGGCTTCTACTCTCCAGTGCTGCTGCACGAATCACACTTGGGGCCATTTGAGGCAGGGCTGCTCCAGCCATAGCAGCTGGGATGCAGGCAGCAGGTTCCCAAGGGCAGCTGTGCCCCAGGTCTGTCCTCGAGGACAACTCAGTCCTTCTAGGCCTCAGGGCCTGTGATGGGTGGGGCACCCTTCCAGACTTCTCAAATGCCTTTAGGGCTTTTTCTCCATTGCCCTGGTTCTTAGCATCTGGCTGCCTCATTACCAAACTAATGTCTTTACCAGGCAGTTTATCTGCTTCACCCTTGCATTTATCTCCTGCTCTCCACTTCTCTACCACATGGCCAGGCTGCAAATTTTCCAAATCTTTACACCCTGCTTCCCTTTTAAATTCTGGCTTTACATCACACCTTTGCCTTTGCCGCCTTAACTCAGTGTAAGCCGTGAAAAGTAACCATGCAGCTTCCTTAATGCTTTGCTGCTTGGAAATTTCTTCTTTGCTGCTTGGAAACGCTCTGGTTCACAAGTCTTAAGTCCCACCTTCCACAAAGTCCAAGGGCATGGACACAGTGCAGCTAAGTTCTTTGCTATGGTGTAGCAAGGGTGATCTTCTGTCCAATTCCCAATAAGTTCCTCATTTCTATCTGAGACCTCATCATCCACATGGCCTTTACTTTCCACATTTTTATCAACATTCTGCTCACAACCATTTAACCAATCTCTAAAATGTTCCAAACATTCTCTCATCTTTTTCTCTTCTTCTAAGTCCTCCATCCTCCTCCATTCTTGCCTAATACCCAGTTCCAAAGCTGCATCCACATTTTCAAGTATCTGTATAGCAATACCCCACTCCTCGGTACCAATTTTCTCAGTACAACACATCCAAACTCCATCACCCGCTTTCCCCAATAGGGTGAGAGAAAGCAATAAAGGACATCCAAATTGGAAAGAAGGAAGTCAAACTATCCCTATTTGCAGATGACATGATCATATACATAGAAAACCCTAAAGACTCCATCAAAAAATTGCTAGAATAAATGGGTTCAGTAAAGCAGCAGGATACAAAGTCAACACACAAAAATCAATAGTCTTTCTTATATGCTAATAACAAAATAGCTGAAGAAGAAACCAAGAAAGTAATCCCATTCACAGTAGCTACCAAAGAAATGAAATACCTAGGAGTAAATTTAACCAAGGAGGTAAAAAACCTCTATGGTGAAAACTATAAAAACACTGAAGAGGACCCAAATGAATGGAAAGATACTCTGTGTTCTTGAGTCAGAAGAATTAACATTATCAAAATGTCCATTTTACTCAAAGCAATGTACACATTCAACACAATCCCTATTCAAAATACCAATGCTATTTTTCACATAAGTAGAAAAAGTAATCTTAGAATTTGTATGGAACCACAAAAGACCCCATATAGCTAAATAAATCTTGAACAAAAAGAACACTGCAGGCATCATATTTCCTGACTTCAAAATATACTATAAAGTTATAGTAACCAAAACAGCATGGTACTGGCATAAAAACAGACAAATAGACCAATGGAACAGAATAGCAAGCCCAGAAATAAACCCACACACTTACAGCCAACTGATTTTCAACAAAGGTGCCAAGAATATACAGTGGGGAAAGGACAGACTTTTCAATAAATTGTGCTCAGAAAACTGGATATCCACATGCAGAGAATTGAAACTAGACCCCTCTTTCTCACCATACACAAAAATCAACTCAAACTTGATTAAAGACCTAAATTTAAGACTGGAAACTATGGAACTACTGGAAGAAAACATAGGGGGAATGCTATATGAAACGGGAGTGGGCAGAGCTTTTTTGAATGAGACTACAAAGGCAAAGGCAACTAATGCAAAAATACATTAATAGGACTACATCAAATGAAAAAGCTTCTGCATAGCAAGAGACACTATCAACAAAGTGAAGAGACAACCCACAGAATGGGAGAAAGTATTTGCCAACTACACATCAGATAAAGGGCTAATCTCTAGAACACATAAAGAACTCAAGCTGAATAGCAAAAAAGCAAATAACCCAATTACAAAATGGGCAAAGAGCCTGAACAGACATTTCTCAAAAGAAGACATACAAATGGCCAACAAACACAAGAAAAAGTGCTGAAAATCACTAATCGTCAGGGAAATGCAAATTAAAACCACAATGAGATATCATCTCACCCCAGCTGGAATGGCTGTTATCAACAAGACAGAAAATAAATGCTTGTGAGGATACGGAAAAAGGGAATCCTCCTATGTTGTTGGTGGGAATTTAAACTGGTATGGCAAAACAGTATGGAAGTTCCTTAGAGAACTAAAAATAGATCTACCTTATGATCCCGCTATCTCACTATTGGGTATATACCAAAAGAAATGAAATCAATATATCAAAAAGACACCTGCACTCCCATGTTCATGGGAACACTATTCACAATAGCCAAGAGATGGAATCAACATAAATTCCCATCAACAGATGAAAGGATTAAAAAACTGTGGTATATATACACAATGGAATACTATTCAGATATAAAAAGAAATGATATCCCATCATTTGCAGCAACATGGATGGAACTGGAAACCATCATGTTAAGTGAAGTAAGTCAGGTACTGAAAGATAAACACCAAAAGGTTTCACTCATACGTGGAATCTGAAGGGAAAAAAGTGGTTCTCATAGAATCGCACAGTAGAATAATGGTTACCAGAGGCCAGGAAGAGAGGAGGTTAGGGGGGAGAAGCACTGGACCAATGAGTACAAAACTATGCTATTGACCCTAAGTGAATCATTGTGCAGTATATGAATGTACTGAAACAACACACTGTACTCCACAAATACGTACATGTAAATGTTAAAATTAAAAAAAAATTAAAAAAAAAAAAAAAAAAGAAAAAGAATCACCAGGAGGCCTTGTTAAAACAGGGATTACTGGGCCCTGCACCTAGAATGTCTAATGTTGGGTGAGATCTGAGAATCGGCACTTGTAACCAGTTCCTACATGATGCTGATGCTCCTCGTGCAGGGACCACACTTAGAGAACCACTGGTCTACTGCAGGGGTTGGCGAACTTTTTGTATATAGGACCAGATGGTAAAAATCTAAGTATCTTAGACTTTAAGGGCCATGTATGTCCTCTGCTGCTGATACTTCTTTGTGTGTGTATGTGTTTTACAACCCTTTAAAAATACAAAAACCATTCTCAACTTGAGGGCCACACAAAAATAGGACTTTGAGTACCAGTCTATTATAGATAGGGGAGGTGCTTCCTTCTTCAGTTGCTATCCTTCAAGAGCTGGATTCCTTGCAGACCTGCACAAGACAAGCTAAACTTTGAATACCGTTCTCCAGGCCCTCATTAGTCACCAGCCAGTTATCCAGGCTAATTAGATGTAATGGACCTCAGTTCATTCCTGCATATTAGGAACTCAGCCTCAAAGCCTCAGTGTGGGCGTACTATCTACAACTTTTCATTTGGCTCTTCTTGGTCATACGGGAGAATGAGAGGCCAGTTTCATCAAAAGCAATATGTTAACAGTATTCTTGAGAAAGAATCAGTCATTTTTAGGGAACAGCTCCTCAAATCACACCCTTAATGTCAAGGCCCTGGTGAGACATGGGGGATAGCATGAGGGGAGTGGTACTGATGTTGTCTCCTCCACTATGATCCATGAGGTCAGAGACTTTGGAAAGTCACACCCCTGCCCCCAACACCCTCCTCCCCACTCCTCTCTTCTGCTCAACACACAGTAGGTACACACTAAATCTCTGTTACTGAATGATTAACCACGTACAAGTCTGTTCCCCAGTAGCCCTTGAGGGCCCAGAACTTCAATAATGAATTGTTTGGTTTTTTTCTCCCATTTTGAAAAGTTAAAAACTTTAGGAATAGAAGATAATGTTAAAAAACATCTGTGTAGGGGCCGGCCCGGTGGCGCATGCGCTAGTGCGCCGCTTGGGAAGCGCGGCTGCACTCCCGCCGAGGGTTCGGATCCCACATACAGACCGGTTCCCGCTCACTGGCTGAGCGAGGCACGGGGGCAACACCGAGGGTTGCGATCCCGTTGCCGGTCCCGGTCCGGTACGGGGGCGACACTGAGGGTTGCGATCCGTTGCCGGACATGGAAAAAGACAAAAAAAAAACATCTGTGTAGCTGTGACCCAGAATTAACAAATATTAACTTACTGGCTTCAGATTTTTTTTTTTTTTTTAAATAATAAAAGGACTAGAATGTCACAGCTCAGGTTGAAGTTTCCCTTAATCTTCCATAAAAACCCTACATTTATTTTGTTAGATTATTAGGCAGTTTAAAGATTTTTGTGTTGCCATTGTGAACCTATGACAAGATTAGCAAACCTTATACCTCTTATTTTCTTTGTCATATTGATAACTAAGTTATCCTATACAATGTAGAGTTATAGAAGTAATAGTAGAGATCACTGTCTTTTTCCTGACTTCATAGGAATTACTCTGAAGTTTCACAACTAAACATGACATTTGCTGTAAGTTTTTAGAAGATACATTTAGCTTTAAGTATTCTGTAATTGCCACTGTGATATCCTCTTTAACCTATGGGTTATTTATCAGAAGTAAGAATTATAAGCATTGCTTGGAAGTTGTTATTTAGAAGTGTGTTAGTTTAGTTTCTTAATATTTGATTTGTTTTTTTGTTTGCATTTATTGTGACTTGTAATATAGTTGCTTAATGGTGTGAGAACATGGTATGATCTAGCTTCTTTGGAATTTTTTGAGACTTCTGTCATAACTTATTATGTCACGAATGTTTGCAAAATCTCCAAAAGTATAAGTATATTCAAAAAGTATATATTCTATATTTGTTGGGTAGGAAAAATCTAGATAGTCATATGTAAACACACATTTATGATCAAGTTTGCTCACTGTACTGTCAAAATCTTCTAAAATCTTAAGGATTTCTTGCCTAATTGTTCTGTGTATTTCTGAAAGGTTTGTTAAAATCACTCAGCGTGTATGTGGATTTCTTGAGTTTCCCTTATAATTCTGAGAGCTTTTGCTTTAGGTATGTTAAGTTTATAATGTTGGATGGTTTTTATGTTGTTAGTTCCTAATGGTTATACCTTTTTAGGGTTCATCACTAGCAGTAACTCTTTTTTTATGTATTAATGTTTTTCCCCCTAAATATTTTGTCTAATCAAAGTACTGTAAACACAGGATTACTTTTGATATTTGTCTTGTATACATTTTTCCATCTCTTTATTTTCAACCTTTCTACATTAATTTATTTCAGGTTAGACTTTTGTAGGCCACATGCAATTATGACTTCTAAAATCTCATCTGAGAGTTAACATGTATAAATCTGTTTATATTTGTAGTAACTACTGATAAAGTTGGGATTATTTCTGCTGTGTATTCCTATGTGTCTTCTAGTTACCATGCTTCTTTTCTTCTCCTTTCCTGCTTCTTGCTGGAGAGATGACTTTTTCTTTATTCCCCTTTTCATCTCTTCACTGGTTTGGAAGTTAAACATTTTACAAATCTCTATGTATTAGTCCATTTCTGTTGCTTATAATGGAATACCTGAAACTGGGTAATTTACAAAGAACAGAGGTTTATTTGGCTTATGATTCTGGGACAGTTGCATCTGGTGCAGGCCTCAGGCAGCTTCTACTCATGGTGGAAAACAGCAGGCAGCCAGCAGATACAAGATCACGTGGCAAGAGGAAGTGAGAGAGAGGGAGAGGAGGTGCCAGGATTCTTTAAACAACCAGCTCTCATGGGAACTAATAGAGCAAGAACTGAACTCACTATCCCCAACCCAGAGCATTAATCTATTCATACGGGATCCGCCCCCATGACCTAAACCGCTCCCAATGTTGCCAAGTTGGGGTCAGATTGTGACAGATTTTGAAATGAGCTTTGGGGGGCACAACATATCCAAACTCTATCACTCTATCTCTCAGTGGTTACCCTTATTTTAAATATTCACTCTTAAAATGACAAGATCTAAAGTTAATATCTCAATCCTCATTCTAAACAATACAAGTTCTTGTAATGTTTTTACTTCCAGTTTGTTAATTTTTTTATTATCAACAATTACGTTTTTTCTTCGCTAATTTGCTTACCTATTTCTTTGCTTTACATTGCTTCTTGCATTCCTCTGCTTCTTTCTGAGTTCTATTTACTAATTAGTGAAGTAGTGTTTTTTTGTTTTTTTTTTTTAAATCAGCCATGGACTGCCAATCTCTGCATGCCTGAAACATTATACCTTTACTTATGAATAAATACTGTAAGTGAGCAGTTATTTGCCTCAGCACTTTCAGAAAATTATCTCACTGTTTCCTGATATTACTACTACTAATGAAAAAACAAGTACCAGTCTGACTTCTGTTCCTTTGTAGATAATTTGTCATTTCTCTCTGGTTGTTAAGATTTTCTCTTTGTCCTTGATGTTTCTAGTTTCATTATGATACAGCTTCAGACTTTTTAATTCATGATGCTCAGATTTTACTATGCTTCTTTAATCTGAGGATTGGATGTCTTTCATAAACTCTAGGTAACTGTCAATTATCTCTTCTAATAGTACTGTCTCTATTTTTTTCCTTCTGGAAGTTCTATTAAATATATACGGGGTTTCTCATGTCTTATTTTCTCATATATTTTTATCCATTTTTTTCCTCCAATAATCTGGGTATACAATAAGTACCTGTATAAAAACTTAAAAACTGTCTATGATTGTCTTATGTCAGTTGTGAACATATAGCAATATAATGAGAAAAAAAAAGTCTAAATCATGGTCCAACTCGTAAATGCAAAGTAACTAATATCAAAAAAGTTCTCTGCATATATGCCAAATCTCTATGGTCAACACAAATTCAGCTAAAAATAGTTCTGACTTGAAATGTAGCAAATTTTTTGTCCTCCCATTCCTTGCAAAATGGCTGCAGGGGAAAAATAGTCCTTTAGAAATTTTTGTGAACTTTACTCAATCTCCTAGAGATCTTATCAAACCAAAATTCTTTTTTTTTTTTTTTAAATTTTTTGGTGGCTGGCCAACACGGGGATCCAAATCCTTGAACTTGGTGTTATAATACCGCGCTCTAACCAACTGAGCTAACTGGCCAGGCCAGAATTCTTGTCAGAGATTAAATTTTCAGTAATGAAAAATCATTCATGTACTCTACTATCATGAGTACACAGGAGACCTGATAAACACCATTCTTTCTGTGTAAGCTTTTCAAATGACAATAACTAAAAACAAATTGACATCCTAGAAATGAAAGTATTCTAGTAAGAGATTCTTCAAAGTTGCACATCTCAGGAACATTCAGAATGAGGATATATGAAGAATAGGTACCAACAACTTAAGAAGATAAATTTTTTTAAAAAAAGAATATATGCCAGGAACCTAAAACAAGTCATTATTGATAATAAAGATAAATGAGCAAGTCTACCAATTCTTTATCCCAACACAAATTTACCACTGAGGTCTCTGTGAGAATATATTCTCTAAAGCAGAGGCTTCATATTTTCAGATATAAAATAAGCACAAAAACTGATTAATTCTTTTTTAAAAATTAATTTATTTTTAATTGACAAAATTGTATGTATTTATGGTTTACAATATGTTTTCACATATGTACACCTTGTGAAATGGTGAGACCAAGTTTTTTGTGGTGAGAACACTTAAAATCTACTCTCTTAGCAATTTTCAAGTATATATTACATTGTTATTAATTATAGTCACCATGTTGTACAACAGCCCTCTTGAATTTATTCCTCCTATCTGACTAAAATTTTGTATCCTTTGACCAACATCTTCCCATCCTCCAGCCTCTGGTAACTACCATTCTACTCTCCACTTCTATGAGTTCAACTTCTTCAGATTTCACATATAAGTGAGAGAGTGTGATATCTGTCTTTCTGTGTCTAGCTTATTTCACTTAACATCCTCCAGGTTCATCCATGTTGTCACAAACGACAGGATTTCCTTCTTTTTTAAAGCTGAATAGTATTCTATTGTGTATATATGCCACATTTTCTTTATCTGTTCATCTGATATACTCTTAAGATCTTTTCCTCTTATTCTGATCATGACAACTTTACAAAGGTTGATCTTGATGGAGCAAAATTTAAGAAAATACAAGGTCTGTCTAGACAGACAGCCTCTTTCAAAGGCTTCTTTGCTTGTGGATAATAACAACTCATTACTTATGAGGACTAATTTGTGATCACCCACCATATGCTAGTACAAAAAGGAGCTAGGTATTGCAGACGCAAAGATAAGTGAAGCCTTAAGTGGTCCCTTGTGAAGGACTTTTGGATAGTTAACAAACTACCCAATAGTATAGTTACATTTTAAATGTCATTTGCCTTCCACCTTTCCATTGCAGATATGGCAGTCGATAAGGACAATCCCTGTTATATGCATCCTTTACCTACAAGGGTTCCTTCCATTCACTGCTGATCTTCTTGTCCTTGTAAGTCCCCTCTTTTGTCATCTATGATGCTAAAGCTTCCTGACTCTCCTATTTCTCTAACCACTTTGTCTCCTTCCGTCTAATAAATTGAAGGCATTCCTCAAAGTAATTACTTAATTAAGAAAAAAACACGGACAAAATAAAGACATTTTCGAAACTAAGAGAGTTTAACACTAATAGACCCCACCAGGGGAAATCTACAGGTTATGCTTTAGATTAAACAGTAATGATTCTATATACAAGATCTGAAACTTAAGGAATGATCAAAATATTAGTAAATATATGGTAAGTAAACAAACACTGATATAAGAAACAACAATAACAAATTATGAGGGTGAATTTGGGGAACCAGGTTAAAGCTGAACAATGAACATATCTTCCAGGGAACAGAGATGAGGATACACTCCTAAGCTTATAAAGCTTACATAATCTTGATGTCAATATTACACACACACACACAAAACACAAAAAAGGAAAATTACAGGCCAATTCATGAACACAGATGCAATATTTCTCAACAAACTACTAGTAGACTGAATCTAGCAATTTGCTTTAAAAACCTGATCGATATAATCTATTACATTAACAGATTAAAGGAGAAAACCCAATGAAAATTTCATCACATACAATAAATGTGCACAGTAGAAGAAAAAGTTGTGTTTTATAAAATTCAACCATCAATCGTGATGGGAACAATACAAAGCAAACAAACAAAACCCCAAACTAGAAATACAGGAATAGAGGAAACTTCTTCATTTTGATAAAGAATATCTACAAAGATCATACTTAATGGTGACACGATCAGAGCTACCTTTCTATGATTAAGAACAAGACAAGTAGGCTGTAATCACTGCTTCTATCCAACGGTGTTCTAAAGTTTCCAGCCAGCGTAGCACAGTAAAAACATTGAATGATGTAAGAATTGGAAAGTTGGAGAGAAAACTCAGTATTTCATGGTGATGTTATTATTTACATACAAATCCCAAGCTAATCTAGAGATAATTCAACAGAATTAATAACAGTTAGTAAGGTTTCTGAATTCAATATTAATGTAAAAAAGTCAAATGCAGTATCCATAAACAAGCAACCATTATTAAAACATACCAATTAAGTAACAACAGCAAAAATAAAACATTTATAGTACATGGGAATAAATCTAATAAAAGGTAGATTAACTGCAATGGGGAAAATTATAAATCTTTCAATAAGGAAGAGTTTAACACATTGATAAACAGAGCAGGTTCTTGAATAGGAGTACTCAACTGTGATGATGTCACCTCTACTGAAAGTGATCTTCTGATTTAACACAATTCCACTTAAAACTCCAACAAAAGCTTTTTGCTTGTTTTTCTTTTCAGAAACATGATAAGCTGATTCCAAAATTTATATGGAAGAACAAAGGGACAAGAAGAGCCCAAAGAAGTTATTTCCACAGAAGCGGAAACGAAATGGCCCATAAAGATATGAAAAAAATGCTCAATTTCACTGGTATTCAATGAAATGCAAATTAAAACCACAATGACATATCTCAAAGCCACCATCAGATGGGCAACTCTTTTCAATAACTTACAGTGCCAAATTTTAGGGTATGGGAAAACAAGAACATTCAAATACTGCTGTAAAGCCCATACCAATATTAAAAGCCATACTAATGAAAAAAAAGTTTAATCTACAAATGGATATAAACATGTAAAGACGTTTACCCTTACTAACAATTAAATGCAAACTAAAATGAAAACTGATACAATCACCTTGGGAAACAGTTTGGCATTACCTAGTAAAGTTGAACATGTGCCTATTCTATGACCTACCCTTTTCACTGCTGGGTGAAACTCTACAGCAGCAGTTCTCAAACTTTTTGGCCTCAGGACCCCTTTTACACTCTTAAAAATAAATGAGGACCCCCAAAGAGCTTTTTGTTTATATGGACTTTATTTATTGGTAGTTACTGTATTAGGTATTAAAACTGAGAAAAATGTAAACATGAGAACACACATTCTATCAGCTATCAGAGCAATGACATCATCAAATGCCACGTAGCCTCTTGAAAACACTGCTGTATGCTTGTTAAAGAATGACAGTGACAAAGGAAAATGTTTTAGTATTATTACGAAAATAGTTTTGACCTCTTAAACTCCTTGAAATGGTCTCAAGGAACCAGTTCTTGAGGCAACTTTGAGAACCACTGCCCTACAAAAGTTTTCACAAGTGTGCACCAGACATCTATAAGAATGTTCATACTGGTACTGTACATGATACAAAAACCTAGAAATAACCCTAAGTCAATCTTTTGGTATATTCATTCTATGAACTACTACACAGCCATAAAAAGGAATGAATCACAGTTATATTTCACAATATGAATGAATCTTGAGCAATAGAAGCGAGTCATGGAAAAATATATTCAGGTTTTATGTAAAGTTCAAAAGGAGGCAAAACCTAACAAAGTATAAGTGAGGAATATATCATAGGTGGTAAAACTAATGAAAAGCAAAGGAATGAGTAACACCAAATGCAGGAAAAGTGACAGGGATGGCGGTACATAGGAAGCTTCTAAGGTCCTGGGAGGTTCTAGTTTGTGGCTGAGTCGTGAGTACATAGGTGTTTATTTTATTAATGTTTTATACAATTTGTACACTTAAAAATTTTCAAAATTAAAACATAATAAACCAAATGAAAATGAAAAACTTAGAAAGGTCACTGGGTAAGAGAAAATTATCTAACTTAACAGCAATGGAAGAAACCTCAAAGGAATGGGTAGTTTTGAATATATTAAAAAACTGAAAAAAAGTAAAAGTGACATAAACTAGAAAAGCCCATACCAATATTAAAAGCCATACTAATGAAAAAAAAAGTTTAATCTACAAATGGATATAAACATGAAAAGACGTTTACCCTTACTAACAATTAAATGCAAACTAAAACACAGAACCATCAGTTAAGAAATGATGACACTAAACATAGGTAAGGGTGTGGTGGGACTAACACTCTCCTACAGGCTGGTAAGAATGAATATTAGTGCAACTACCATGGAGGAAATTTAGCACATATTATCAAATGCCTCAAAAATACTCACACTCTTGAAACCAATAATTCGATTTCTACATGTGAATCTTAAGGAAATTATCTGAAGTACTGAACAAAAAATTGCATTAACAAAAAACTGGAAAGAGTCTCAATGTCCAAAAAGGGACTAAGATAAAAGATAAGAAAACTATCTTTTATTTACAGAACCAAATATTAAATGGTAACATACAATGTTGCTTACTTCAAAAATATGGAGAAATAAGATCACATTAATAAAAATGTAACACAAAGTTATATACAGAGGGTTTTTTTAACTCTGTTTTCTTAAATGTATAGAAAAAAGACTAGAAAAAAAGTATCCACTGTTAGCAGACCTATCTCTGGGAGTTTCTTCAGACTTTTCTGGTATTAACCCAATTCATTTATGTGAATTCATATACTTGAAAAGTCAGACAACAAACCTAAAATAACAAACCCCATATACCTCTCAATGGCTTTGCATATTCACTAAAGTACAAACACATCGCTCTGGTGTCCAAGACTCTCTACACTATATTCCCACAGTTTTTAGCTATGTGTACTTACCCTCCTTAAGGCTTATCAAAGTGGACTTCCTATTGCTTCCTGAATATGCCCCTTACCTTCTCACCTCAGTGCCTTAGCTCAGACTATTTCATTGGCCTGGATCACCTTCTGTATCTGGAACGAGTTCAACCATCCTCCAAAGTTCATAAGAAACACCCCCTTTTCTATTAAGTTTTTTCTATCTCTGCACCAGTCACCCCAAACATGTTATTTCTCCTTGTCTTTGACTCTTACAGAACATATTTTAGCACTTTTGTTACTCTTAATATAATTTGCCTTAATTTTAATAGTTATCTCTGTTTTAACGCCTCTAGTAGATTGTAGTAGTTCTAGTAGATTGAAGTCGTATCCTTCTTCAGCTCTTTCTCTAATAGTGATATGCTGCTTCCCAGAATTAAGCACATAATGAGTACTTGAGGAACTGAATAAATTATTGTCACAAGAGATTAGTCTCTTGTCTAAGGTACAAGGAGGAAGAAGGAAGAAAGAACAGGAAATGTTTCTCATTTGAGACTCAGCATGGAATTTCTCACAGAACAATGAGGAAAAAAAGTACCATAATATGGACTTATATTTCATCCTTTTTGCCAGCTAAAAATCTATCCATAATTGGTAACTTAATTTCTATGGACACAAAAATGTGCTTGAAATTCCCAAGAACTTACTTCCAAAAGAGTTTTTGGAATACAGTTAGTGCTTGATGTGATATACTTGTAGATAATGAATTATTTTCCTTTAGGAAAAACATCATGTTTGCTTAAGTCTACCTTAAGCCTCTTCTGAAACAAAATATTATTAATGACAATAGAAAGACTGAAAGAGGAAGAAGGAAAGTGGATGTTCTAAACACTTAATTTCTAAAAAGCAAACTTAAAGGAGAAAACTCAGGCAAATTAAAAAGAAACTTCTTACCACTCTCCCATTCTACCTTTACCCGATGCTATATTTCAGGAAACAACTGAAACTTTAAGGCGAGAAAGTCTTTAAAGGTTTCTATTTTCCTTTCCCATGCAAGTCCTTAAATTAACATTTACAATTGCTGTTCAGATAACCCATACAAGTGCGTTTGCACATACCCAAATGCATGTATTTAAAGACAAAAACCCTTCCTATACTTAATGCCATACAGTGCTTTACTTAGAAAGAAGGCTTGTCTTGTGAGACTGCTCTTTGCTAAGTTTTGGTGGAGGAGGGGAGCTGGTTAACGCAGATTTTAATACTACAGAATTGGACTAATCTTCCTATGTATATATTTAAGTATCGCTATATTCATTCAATGAGTATGTAATGAGAACTGTGCTAGGTATACAGAGGTCAGTGTGACATCCAGGCCCCTGACCTCAATATCTACAGGTTGCTACAGAAGCCACATACATTCTACTCGAGGAAATGAATAATAATCAAATAAACAAATGAACAAGGTCATTACAGATTATGGTAAGAGCTGTAAAGGAGACAAAACAAACAAGACAAGGAGGCTATTTAATAATTAGTGAAGGCCTCTCAAATACATTTAAACCTTGAAAAGAAAAAAAAGGACCTAGCCATGCACAAAGGCAGAGAAGTGGAGAGGTCCCAAGATGGAAACAGACTCATTCTGTTTGAAGAACACAAACTAGGCAGTGTAGCTAGTCATGTTTTTCAAACAGTGGGTCACATTTTAGATTGTGATGTCAATTTTGTGGGTCATTGCATTTTCTAAAAGGAAGTCAAATAGAAAAAACATCAGTCACATGTTTTCAGAATAAGTAGGAGGGCACTTCAAAAAGTTCACGGAAAAATAGAATCAAAAGATAATAGGAATCTTTCCACGAACTTTTTGAAGTACTCTGGTATTCTTTAAGGAACTTTTGCTTCAGTTATGAGAGTGTACACATGTGTGTACCGGGTTGCAATGTATAATACTTTTCTTAATGTGGGCAGCAGTCGAATCTGTATTAAGCAAGGAGAGTAGAAACAGAGAATTGGGATTTTATTCTAAATGCAGTGGGTTGGCACTGAAGGGTTTCAAGCTGAGGAGTGATGTGATCTAATTTGATATCATGGTGTTGCTGAAAGATTACTATAATGAAATTCAGAAGACCTGAGCATTAGCCCCAGCCTAACGACTAACACCAGGGACATTGACAAAATCACTTAATCTCTCTAAACCTCACTTTCTTCATTTTAAAATGAGAAAGTTGAATCAAGATGACCTTTAAGATCTTGTCTACTGCTAAATTTCTGCCTATATTCTGCTTCCTCCCTTAGGCTACTTAAATGACTACTGGATAGTCACTAGCTCATTATATGGTCTAGTTCTGAATTACTTCTTAAAATATTATCAACCATGTAGCTATAAGAATTACATTTCTATAGAAAGCAATTTTAGAATTATCTCCTTACTGAAACCAGCTATGTTATTAGAAATGAGATCTCTGGGCTAAAAGTGAACTAAGTGCTTTTGCAACTCTCTGGTGCAAACTTTGGGGTGTGAAGAAAATTGGCAAGGAGAGATGAAAAGATTCAATGACCAAATTATTTGGAACAGATTTCTGTATTTGTTCTAGGTCATCAACTGATGTATAATCTAGGACAGTTTAAATTTCCAGGGAACCTGTACTGAGCACTAATGTCAAGATGTGGAAGCTTAACTCCTTTCAGAGTAACCAAAATGACTACTGAGGCAAAATATTCATTGACAGCCTACCGTATGTTAGGCCCATATTAGACGGTTTGATATATACTTTTTCACTTAATCCTCCTAACCTTATTATCTGCATTTCACAAATATGGAAACAAAGACTCAGTATATACAAGTAAGCTATTTAGTGGCAGCGTCAGGATTACAATCTTAAAGTAGGTAACATATAGACCCTTTTTTAATTCCGTATTTATAATGAATTATCCTGCATGTTTTATAAAAATTACTGTACAAGTGTTAAATCATCAGCTAAGTACCTGACAACTTAAGTATCTGTAACATTTGGACACAGAATGTTCAATCAATAAGTCCATTCTGGACTCAAAAGAACTTTGCTAGATACAGTGTGAGATGAAAAAAACTTGTTACAGCACTGGAGGGTCCTACTCTGTGGGTAGCATGCTGGGTTGTATGAAGTGGAATCAGGCAAAACTATCCAAGGAATTTGCATACTAAATTAAGTACACATCAGTAGTATTACTGCAGTTTCCAGGTTCTCGAGTGTTGCTAGTGAAAGGCCAGCAGAGAAACCGTGGACTGGGCAGCGTCATATGTGTCGTAGGCCTAACAAGTGTCCTGCAAGTTCCATAAATTCGAGATAATAGGAACTCACCAATTTCCAACTTACATTAACCCTTTAAAGGAAGCATCAGACATACCATCCGCCAACTTGGAGCAGAGTACACAGAACGTTATAAAAAGAAAAGCCTTTGAAATGTGCAGAGTATCATTCCTGTGAGGGTCGAAATGGTCCCTAACGCCTCCCACAGAAACACCCACAAACACCCCAGTAAAGTTAGGGATGCTCCACTGCACAGCTGCCTCAACCCCGTGAACGCAGTACCCACCTGCCACATACTCAGCTTCGAACCTCCGTCGGGTCTCAGAGATGAGCTTGGCTTTATTCTGGGTGTGATTCTGGATGGGAGACACGACCGGAACTTAGATACTACTCGCACCACCCCGCTTACCCTCAACCCAGCCCACCTGCACCCCAGCGCATGGCCCCCAGCCTCAGAGCCGGCTTCCGGGTCCAGGGAGCCAGCAGCTGTGCAGTCGGCTTCTCACCTCGGCCATGATCGCGGTCGTGGATGTGACTACAGTTGCTGTCCCCGTCGCCCCTTCCACCGCCGCCGCCCGAGTATCTCATCACCCGCCAGCCCGGCCCAGAGGTAGACAGAGAAGGGCGGGAGGGGGAGGAGGTCGCGTGACACCGGAAGGCGGACGGAAGCGCCGCCGCACTGCCCAATCCGATGCGGCCTCCTGGGTCTGAAGGCGGGGCCTCCTGGGTCTGAAGGCGGGACCAGGCCCTCAGCCAGCGTCCCATTCGCTTCCCGTTCGGGCTCCGCCTTCCGTGGTCTCCAGCACTGCGGTCCCGCCTCCGCCAGCAGCGAGTTCGCGGGCCCTTCCCACGCTGATCTCCGCCTTAGAGAGCTGGGTAGGCGGTTCGCTTTTGCAACACTCCCCGGGGGCCCCGCCTCCTCAGCCTCCCTTGGCAACCGTCTCCCGGCAGCTCGCTAGGCTCTGCCTCCTCTGCGTTCGACGCAGTCTCCCGCCTGCGCCTCCCAGGGTGCAGCGCGCTGGCGGGAGGTTTCGAGCCGTGGGCGGTGCGGCCGCGTGGGGCGTCGGGAACGCGGCCGCTGCGCTGAGGTAGGGTAGGGCCGGCGCGTCTTCCCATCCTGGGCCTTCGCGGAGGGGGCGGCGGGGTTGGATTTGCTCCCCTTGTTCCCGCAGTGCAGGAGCGGGGGAAGGAATTGGGCGTCCCGGGCTGGCTCTGTCGTTCTGTGGAATGATAACCGGATTTTTAGTTCTTGCTATATTCGGAGATTTTTTCGCTTAAAACTTCCTTCATTCCTTTGACATCCTTCCCACTTGGAGTGTGAGATTAACATGGAAAATACCTTTGAAATCTTTAAGCTGAAACAGCTGTATAAAGGTAAAGATGAAAAGCGTCTTTCAGTTTATTGATTTAGTGATCAACGGAGGGGTGGTTCTGCCACCCAGGTAACCTTTGGCATTGTCTGGAGACATTTTTGGTTGTCATAGCTCGGGATGGGGGGGTGCAAAGGCTTCTAGTGGGTAGAGCCCAGGAACGTTGCCAAACATCCTTCAGTGCGCAGGACACCCCGAGGTTATCCAGCGCAAAATGTCAGTAATGCCGAGGTTGAGAAAGATTTACATTTATAAGGCACTAAAACAAATTTTATGTTTGTCGGTTAAAAAATAATAATTGAGAGGAAATCATTGCGCATACAATAGTGCCTTTTTTAAAAGTTGAAAGTTACTGAGAACTACAAAGAAGTTGTAAGAAAGCCCTCCATATTTCCATCATCCGTAGTCAGCCGTAATAACATGGCACTTTAGCATCTTTCGCCCCAGACTTTTGTATGTTTACATTTTTGGGCAACCCCCCCAAAAAAAACCTAAAAAACCCAAAACCGCACGGTTTAAAAACTTTTTGCATACATCCTTAAGAAATATTTCAGATATAATTAAAGTCTCCCTCTGGCTGCATTCCCGTACCCTGATATCCACCCCTTTGTGCAGAATCAACGGTCATTCAGAACTTGGCATGAAATTGTTCCAGTTTTTGTTTTTGTTTTGTTTTTGTTTTGACCAGACTGCCTGGGTTGGAATCATGGCTCTGTCATTTTTCATCTTTAGGCTTTTGAGATCCTGAAACTTGGCGACTCAGTTTCTCCATCTGTAAAATGGGATAGAAATAGTGCCTGTGGCATAAAAATGTTGTGAAGAATAAATGAGTAAATCCGAAGTTTTTAGAACAGTACTTGGCACTATCCCCTGAGACAACACTCAGGGATGTAGTCATTGTAGGTAAATAGAAAATAGGTAATGCTGTTTTTATGTGTTTTAATTTATATAAATAATATACTGCAGTATACATTTGTTTGCAACTTAATTTTCTCATTCATTTTATTTTTGAAGTCTAGCCATGATATACTCGTACATAGATCTAATTCATTCCTTTTAACTATTGTATGACATTCCATCTACATTTATTCATTACCCTATTTGAGGCCATTGAAATTTTTACTTTTTTAAAAAATTGCAGATAACAGCACAGTGAACATTCTAGAGCAGTGTCCTTGTGCTTATTTCTCTGGGCTTATATTTATTTCTCTGGGTTCATATCTAGAAATGAAATTGCTGGATAAATGCATTTCACTTTACTGCCAAATTACCTTCCAAAGTCATCTCTCCCTTTTATTAATAGTACTCATAATTATCTCCTAATTATTAGCTCAGTTTTCAATCGCACCTCACTCATCTTCAACATGGTTCCAAGGATCTTTACAATTAAGAAGTACAATCCTGTGGTTTCTGATTTTGAAATCTTTCAGTGATTTATCATTGCTTATAGGAGTAAGTTAGCAGTCCTTACTATGACTTAGAAAACCTTTAATTTAATCTTCCCTGATGCTCTAACTTAGTGAATCACCATTCCCCCACATTCACTGATATTTCCAGTATATTAAATATGCTGGGAAAGAGAATATCAATTCTTGGTAGGCCCCAACAAATAACTTCTACTTATGTAGGGAGAAAAACGTTTTAACAGTAGACCTATTTTGTAGCCGAGTTAATTTACTTAGGTTAACAATGTCATATATGTTGGAAAAAGGACATCTATTAGTATTATGTTTATAGGATTATGATCAGTATTATTAAGTGCAATTTTTTATTTGGGCATCTTAATTCTACCATTTTTCCAAAGATATTTTCTCTTAGTCGCAATTGATAGGGTTTCTTAACAGACTTTTTTGGATTTCATGTGCAGATATTATAGTGTTCTTCTAGGACCTTCCTGAACTACACGGATAGTTTATTTATAGAATTCTGAAATGTATAGTGCTAAAATGAATTTATTAACATTTAAAGAGAGTATCAAAAAAATGGGGGGGGATACCATGTTTATTTCAGGGGGCAAAGGTCAATAGAGAAGAGTGGATATTATAATTACATTAGCATATATATAAAAAATAGTTTTTTCTAGTATACACACATATCTTTTAATTCTATATGTAAAATAGATAGTCAACTTTGATGTATAGTAATACAGAACAGGAAAAGCTCCAAATAATTATGTATTACTTTATAAATAATCTGCTTCTAAATCCCACACCCCCAATAGCTGCAACAGGAGATAAAACTTAACTTATTTGAGTTACCTGTTTTCTTCTGTTGGTAGGTGACCGAGAGCATTGTGCTGATTAAACATTAGTTGTGACATTTAGTATTAAAATAAAATAGTAAAATCCTCACAGAGATTATTTTTGGTTGTTTTTAATGTTAAGAAATCTGAAAAACTGAGTAGGTTGTAAAAGACAATGAGTTCTTTTTTTTTTTTTTTTTCCCTTTTTTTGTCTTTTTTCATGACCGGTAATGGGATCGCAACCCTCGGTGTTGCGCCCGTACCGGGACCGGCAACGGGATCGCAACCCTTGGTGTTGCATCTGCACCGCGCTCAACCAGTGAGCGGACCGGTCTCTATATGGGATCCGAACCCTCGGTGGGAGCGCCAACGCGCTCCCAAGTGCCGCACTCTACCGAGTGCGCCACTGGGCCGGCCCGACAATGAGTTCTTAGATCTTTATCTCAGAGTATATAATTTTAATGCTTTTCTTTTTGAGAAATCTTCTAAGGAACCTGACATGTCTTTGGGAAATTTGAATTACATTATTATTCATACATTTTAATGTAATATAACTTATATGTTTATTTTCTTTAAAGTAAATGATAGTTTCATAAGTAAAAGCCACGCCTTTGATTTATCTATCTATTTTCTTTACTGATGAAGCTGAAACTACTTTGTGATACCTACTGTCCAAGATCTTTGCATTAATTGCCTAACAGCAAACCAGTAAGCCAGTGACTTCTACTCCTGATTTTGCACTGTGACAATATATTACCAGTTACTTCAGGTAATGAGTTTCATGAAATTCTCAAAAACAATAACATCAATTTAATTTTAAAAACAAATGCCATAGAATAAACTATTAGTTATCTATTGCTGAATAACAAATTACTTTAAAATTTACCAGCTTAAAACAACACACATTTATTATCTCATAATTTCTGAGGGTCAGGAATTTGGGAGCAGCTTAGCTGGGTGGTTCTGGCTCAGCGTCTCTCCCTAGGGCTGCAGTCATCTAATGGCTTGACTGTAGCTGTAGGATTTGATTCACATGGCTGTTGGCAGAAGGCCTAAGTCCTTTGCTGGTTGTTGGTAGGAAGCCATAGTTCCTTGCTGTGTGCACATCTCCATGGGGCTGCCTGAGTGTCTTAATGGTATGGCAGGTGGCTTCCCCCAGTGCAAGTGATCCAAGAAAGAGGTAAAAAAGGAAGCCACAGTGCTCTTTATGACCCAGTCTTGGAAGTCACACATTGTTACTTCTGCCCTATTTTGTTGGCTAGAAGCGAGTTAGGATGCCCAGCCCTCTTTCAAAGAGAGAGGAATTAAGTACCACTTCTTGATGGAAAGAATATCAGAGAATTTGTGAATAAGTGATGTATTTGGAAATGAAACAATAAGACTAATCTAATCTGCTTTTAAGTAGAATTGCCTCTGTAAATCAAAGTCATTGCTATAAAATGCAGGCTACTTTAAGTCAAATTTGCATATATGGTTCACAGTGATACTTTTTTTTCTAATTGGACTATTGGTCAATTTTTATAATTGGAGAACAAAACTTAAGCTTTTGGACTTTGCTTCTCATTCAGAGTAAAACAATATTGCTTGTAAATGAACTAGTGTTCAGTTATTTCTGAAACAGTTGAATTTCCTGGTGTACAAAATGATCCACAAGTAGGAGAAAAGAGTATGAGAGTTATTCCTAGTGAAGGGGGACCTTTCAGCATTCACCAGTCGTTAAGTCTGTAACTATTCTTTTGATATTTCTAAGGTTAGATACTGTATGAGCTGGAGCTGGCCGTTATGAAAATGATAGCAGCTAACATTATTTCCCGTGTGACAGGCTCTATTTCAAGTGCTTTATATTTAATTCCAGTACCTTGTGAGGTAGGTACTGTTATTACACCCCATTATATAGATGTGGATATGAGGCACAAAGTGTGTAAGTAACTTGCCCAAAGTCACACAACTAGTAAAAGGCAGACCCAGTGTTCACGTGGGTTCTCTAAGCATGTGCATTTCTGCTTAGCATATAGTAAGCAGTCAGTAGTGCTAAACACTGTTGAGGGAATGACTTAGTGTATATATCTATTGAATAAAGAGAGATCAACATCTTTTTTTATGTGTGTGTTCAATTTAGAGGATGTTCTGTTGTTCTTTATTCTATTTTACTAATTCTCTCAAGTTGCCTTTCTTTTTTTTTTTAAAAAAAAGATGACCGGTAAGGGGATCTAAACCCTTGACTTGGTGTTGTCAGCACCACGCTCTCCCAAGTGAGCTAACCGGCCATCCCTATATAGGTATCCAAACTCGTGGCCTTGGTGTTATCAGCACCACACTCTCCCAAGTGAGCCATGGGCTGGCACTTCAAGTTGCCTTTCTTAAAACCGGTTTGTTCACAGTAAGGGACAATAAGGTTAAAAGTTAGACTCAGGAGTCAGAGGGCCCTCTTGCAAATCTGTTGCCATTGTTAATTAGTATTGTAATTGCAGCTTAATGTTGTAATCTTGAAAAATTTTCTTACCTTCATTAAAATAAGGTTTTCTCATTTAAAAGATGGGATAAGAATACTTATTTTAAGAGACTAGTTGTGAGCATTAAATGAAATAACACATGTATTGTACCTGACATAAGCATGAATGATTGATAGCTATTATTTAATTCTTCTGTTCATTATAATAAGTTATATTAATCCTCAATTTTTTCCTACTTTGAATAAGAATAGTGAGTTTCTTCGGTCATAAAAATGCATTGTTTTTGTAAAGTAAGATTTATTTCTATTACTCCTATGGAGGTTTTTTTTTTAAGCCTTGTTATACCATCTCCTATTTTTATTTCTGGGGTTTCATTTTTGTTATGGAGCCTGTACGACCTTCTGTCTCTGGGAAGTAGGAGACCAATTGCCTGGGCAGCGAGAGCAGTCTAATTCAAGAATCACCATATTTGGGGAGAGACTGAGCTCTAAGACAATAAACCATTGACTAACTGAATTGTCATTTTAAAATGGCTAAGGCAGAGAGTTGGAAACCAGATTACAGTTGGTGGCTTTGAAACAGAGAAACTAGAACCCTCAAGGAATTCCCAGAGCCAGAAAGAATATCTGAATTCACTTTTAATAGAGCATCTAACTCTTAAATACATCCTGTTAACACATTCATTTATCTTTTTTGATGTAGTTGTTTTCATTCTTAGCAAGCTATGTTTTTTAAGGCATATACGGAAATAGTATTTGGGATATGTTTTTTTCCAGTAAGTGTGACATTGTCAAAATAGTATGAAAAGCTTAAAAATGTTTACTTAATAAAATTTATACTTACCTATGTGATAGTTCTCTTAACAGAGAAACATGTTCTCTTTTCAATTCTGCCTACTTCATGGCAGTTTTTCTCATTTCTTTTTTAGGTTTAAAGCATCAACTGGAAACAATTTGCATTTGAAAACTGGATCAACACAAAGACTTGATACAGTGGAATGACTAGCAAACAAGCAATGTCATCTAACGAACAAGAAAGGCTCTTGTGTTACAATGGGGAAGTCCTTGTTTTTCAGTTGTCTAAAGAAAATTTTGCAGATAAAGGGTCTGCGAAAACACCCATATTACATGTCAGAAGAATGGTATTTGACAGAGGAACAAGAGCATTTGTTCAGAAGTCCACTGGATTCTTCCACATAAAGGAAGAAAACTTAAAAATTATGTGTTGCAACTGTGTGTCAGATTTCAGAACCGGAATTAACCTCCCTTGCATTATGATACAAAGCAATAAAAAGATTAACGTTTTCAAATATATTCTACTGTTTCTTCACAGTACCAATAAATTTGAAAAGCGTTTGAGTTTTAAACTAGGCCATGAGTTGAAGGACAGCGTAAGGGTCCTTAATGGCCCTTCACTTATGTGGCGACATTTCAAAACATTCTTCTGTATCTCTTCTGAAACTGGCAAAGTTATTAGTGTGTTATATGACTTTTCTTCTGTTCATTGGGTAGGGGAGATTGAAAATCTAGGTATGGTTTTATTGGGACTAAGGGGATATTATCTATCTGAGAAAGGATGCACCCAAAAGTATTCAAAATCAGATTATGCAATTCAGAATACCAAATTTTGTGTATACTCTCTTGAATGTCAAGAAGTATTAAGTGATACGTACATCATCCCTCCTGTTTATAGCAGTCTGGTAACTTGTGTGCATGTCTGTGCAACTAAGATTGTCAACAACCAGTTAAGGATGTCTCTGATTGTCCTTACTCAAAAGAATCAGCTGATTTCATTCCAAAATGGGACTCCTCAAAGAGTGTGCCAGCTTCCATTTGAAGATCCTTGTGCAGTTCAACTTATGGATTCAGGTGGAGGAAACCTCTTTTTCATCATATCCTTTAGGTCCAATGATGTTTGTGCTGTTTGGAAAAAGAGCTTTCAGGTACACTATTTATTCTCATGATAATTTAGTTGGTGGTCTTAGACTTTTTAAGCATTTCTGTGCTTTATAGAGTTGATCATGGAGTCTTATTATCTAAGTCAGTTTTCAGTGCTACACTTAAAATCATATATATATTACATCATTCTTTTTTCTTAAGGTTACCTGAGTACTACCTGACAGTAGTTTTTTTTTGCCTTGCCATTTTGAGTCATAAAGACTTTGAGTTGTTTGGAAATATATAAATCAATATATAACTATAATTATATGTTTGTCTTATAACTATTTCTAATTTTTATTAATGTTATAATATATATTTTCACTTATAGTAATATTATTAGTGATTTGACTTCATAACCCTTACTAGAAAATTCAAATCAGTTCAACTTTTTAAAAGTTGGTAATTATCTATTTAAATTTTTGTCTCCCTCTATTTCTGAAAATGAAACATAAATTCCTTGAAATGTATTATTATCCCTTTAGAGACAAATAATTGTTCTTCAGAGACAAGTGGTATTACTTTTTCTAAAACCTGTTGCTTAGAGATTTTTATTATGTTATACAGTGGACCCTTGAACAACACCGGGGTTAGGGGCATGGCCCTCCCCCTTAGTGGGAAATCTGCATAACTTTTGACTCCCCCAAAACTTTACTAATAGACTGCTGTTGACCAGAAGCCTTACCGGTAACAAACAGTTCATTAACACATATTTTGTATGTTGTATATATTCTATGCTGTATTTTTACAATTAAGCTACAGAAAAGAAAATGTTAAGAAAATCATAAGGAGAAAATACATTTACAATACTGTATGTACTGTACATATATTTATAGAAAAAATCCATGTATAAGTGGATCCATGCAATTCAGACTCATGTTTTTCAAGGGTCAGCTGAGTTTTGAAACTCAGAGCTGACCTTTGAGCAAATATTCACGTATTATAGTCTTCTCTTTTAATGTAAAGTTTGGAAATTGCCTTAAAATACTCACTGGTATTGAGTGTTCAATAACAGGTAAAAAGGCACAGAAAATGAATAGGAAATTGGAGGTATGTAACGGGGTGTTTCCACCAATAATATTTTTCTGACCCTGATTTTTTTGGTAACATTACATCCTCTCGGCTTAAGATGTATATCAACTCATTCAGTTTTGTGATTCGAAGTGTTCATAAATCAAGACAAATCATCATTACTAGTCAGAAATGTCTCTTCCAAAAGTATTTTATAGTACATTATATAACTTTTTAAGTTTTACTGCTTTATTTTGTGTACTCCTGTCCATTTAATTGGAAGCTCAACTAAAATTTTTATCATTATATTATCACCTTGGTATGGAATATTGATATACTTTTTTTGTATGTGAATTGTTACATTGTGTGTTTGTGTGTGGAAATGTCAGGTTGGAATTGTGTTTTATCAGGCTTTGCCTTATAAATTACCTTTATGTTAATAGGGATTATGTTTAATTTCTGTAATACATATTCAACCTCTATAATATGTAGAGGACTTAAATTCTCAAAAGAAAAATAATTTGAGAGCTATCCTGTTTTACTTTGAAAGCAGTCTTTAAAAAGCATGTTGTACATTTATTTGGGAGGTATTTGAAAAGTAACATTTTGTCTTTTTCTAGTCTATTTGCCTTTGGAGAAATGGTAGAGGGACAAAAAAACATCTGATATACCCTATAATCCTTATTGGGGTCAGCGTAATGGAAAGAACACACTTAACCTGGGTTTGAATCCCAACTGAGCAGTTTACTACTGTTGCCTTAAGGAATGTGTTTAATTCTTGTGAACTCATTTTCCTCCTTTATTAAAATGGGACTGTTGGGAAAATGGAACAATTTGGTCAGGCTCCCCTTGCCTCGAGCCAGTTCAGGGTCGTTTGGTAAACATTGTGTGTGTGGGTGGAGTAAGTGCACCTGCATGGCAGCACTGCTTTGGCTGGTGTTATACTGCTTCAGGCGTCTGCCCTGCGCGGCCATGTTTTTTTCCAGACCTGCAGCTTCCAAGGACCGTGTGGCCAGTTACCTAGCTTATAGACCTGCGTGAAGGGGTCTGGTGACCCAGCCTGGTGTAGCGGGGTCTGGTGACCCAGCCTGGCATGTGAAGGGTTTGTGACCCAGTCTGTGAATGGGCTTGAGGGGTCTGGGAGCTCCAGACTCAGCCCTAGCACAACCATTGGCCCAGTCGGTGCAGGATTACCAGCAGGTAAAAGAGCCTGACAACTAGCATGGTCACCTAGCTTTACAATTGGCGTCACGAACAGGATTAAGAGCTAGACAATTGGCACTGTGAGGATTCCAGGCCCTACTTAGCCTTAGCTTAGCAGTAGCTAGACAGGGACCATCTGGCCTCTGAGAGGGGAGGATTAAATCAAATGATATTGTAAAGTGCCTTGCACAGTGCTTGGTGTATAGGAGGAGCTCAGTAAGCAGTAGCTATTTTTATGTTAGACAAGGGCCAGGGCTGTCATCAGTTACCTGCACCTATCCAAGGTCCTCTATTCACTTGGATAAGGAAAAACATTTCCCTCGCACTTCATTAATTCAATGGAATATAGTCCTCACTTCCTTGAAGTGTGTCCCATTTGGACACTGTAAAGCTCTGCCATTAACATGTTACTCAAAGCAGGAGACTGCATCAGTCCCTATAGGAGGGTTTGTAACTGCTGCCTCCTTGACTTGAAGTGTGATCTAGGGTTTTCTCTCTACAATGGACCACTATCCTTTCTACAAATTACTTACCTAAATCCCTACTGATTTTTTACCCCCTGTAAGCTACCTCTTCAGGGATTCTGTACTTCTAAGCTGCTCTCAAATGCCCTGTTTTGAAAGCTCTGGAGCCACACCTGATATCTACAAGAAAATGTTTCCAAATTGCCTCTAACCTTGCCACTCTGGGCATTTTGCAGCTCCTGCCTCTATCTTGGTGTTACATTTACAAGTATATTCATCTCCTTTAAAAAAAAGGGTGGGGATATAGCTTAAGGTAAAATATACTATTGTAAAAATAAGAGTGAAGGCTAAGTATCTAGAAGTAAAGTGGGGACGGGAGATAATCATGTCAGGAAACCTAGGTTAAGGGAAGTAATTGCATTTGAGCAATTACACTCAGTTTAGCAGCTAAGACAAAAAATGTAAATATAGCAGGTTTTACAATTGAATGGAACATACTATAAGGGAAAGTTTTTTTCTAACATTGAGTTCTGAGAGGAATTTACTGTTTGTGGTATTGTGTAAGAGGTTTTGGATAATAAAATGAATACCTTATTTAAAAAAATGGGTCTTCGATAGCAGTTTTGCCCTAAGACAGAAAGCAACAGAAGCAGTCTTAATTTATATTGGCTATGGATCCATCTATTCACCCTTTTACTACCTCATTCCAAGAAGGAATGAAGGCAGCTTACAAAGATAGGTAAAATACAAGTATAAATAATGAAAATCAAGTTTAATGTGTTCCCAGGTCAGTTGTTCATAAAAGCTCCAAGTATAATGTTTAATCCAGTGATAGGACTTGAAACAGCTGAGTCTAGAGGAATACATGATCAACTTTTCTCTTAGGCTTTCTGTCTTGAGTAGAAATTGCCTCTGCAAGTTTCAGCACGAATCTGTATAGCAGGCATTTCAAAACAGGTCATTGTCAAGTATACCTGAAGCACAGAAATTGGTGTGTTGTCGATAGAGGTTAATATGTTCTAGAGCTGTGCTGTCTAATACGGTAGCCACTAGCCATATGTGGTTATTCAACATTTGAAATATGGCTAGTCTGAATTAAAATGTGTTATAAATGGCAAATACACACCAGATTTTAAAGACTTAGGAAAAATAAGAGCAAAATATCTTTTTTTTATTATATTGAATTGAAATCATAATATTTTGGATATACTAGGTTAAATATATTAAAACTAATTTCACTTTTTCTTTTCACTGCTACTAGAAAATTAAAAATTATATGTATGTCTTGCATTTGTGGCTCACCTTCATTTCTATTGGATAGCACTGTTCTAGAGCTATAGATTGCACATTTGAGTGTACATGCATGCATGCACAGCTCTGCGGCGTTTGCCTCCCAAGCACATTCTTATTACTACTCTCTCCCCATAGTTCATTATATTCCATGATAATCATGGGAAGGTGGGAGGAAGGAAGGATATGGGTTTACAAATAAGCTGCCTCCCTGCACAAGTAAAGAATCACAGCTTTAGAAATTAGCCTCATAGGGACAAGATTGATATTTGGTTATGTAGATTGAAGAGCCTTCCTTAAATTCTTGCGTTAATTTCTCTAATGCAAGTCACTGTCCTGTATCATCTAGATGATTTATTTATACTTGTGGGATTCTGAGTGGGAGTTTTAGCTTTTCTGCCGCAGGGAGAAGGGAGATCTGATCCGCCTGATGTTAGTTTTCCAGGGGACCAATCTGGAGCCTTTCAGCTTTATGGGCCTTTAAGAAGTTGTCTTCTATTTTAAACTTGGGATCTCATGTTCTGATATAAACTGACAAAATCATTTCATTAGGCTAGGACAGTTCTAAGTGTCCCACTATTAGGGTTCCTCACCTTTTGTGCCGCTGACATCACTATGTTCCTTCCCCCTACAAACATTGTTTAAGGTATTAAGTTCACCTTGACTCTGTTATACATTATTCTGCTTTGGGAGCTCTCAAAGTGTCTACTAGGTTACCTAATGCAACTGAATTCCTTGGGTAATTGGTTTGATCGTAAATACATACCCACTAAGGTTTATGGGAATGAGGCTCAACCTTAAATTAGCCGTGCTAAAGAATCTTCACTAGAGTTTTACTCGTGATAAATGTTAGAATTTCTAAAAGATTTAGTCTTGAAAAGTGTTATAATTTATAAATAGATTATATAAAAGTTTAATGTAGAAATCAGGAACGTGTCATTCCCTGGACAAACATTAATAAAATATTAAATCTAAGTACCTTGCTATCTATAAAGTTGTTATAACTCCTTATGTTTTTTGAAGCCCCGGTATCTTTATTTTAGTTTTTACACTACCATTTTTATTACTCATTTGTAAGACTGAGGATAACAAATTATGTGTAAAGGAAACAAAAGGACTTTAATTAGTTTTTTTCACATCTGATTTCTTTTCCTTACTTTATTCTTCCTTTAATGCTCCATTTCAGGTTGCTGCTAAATGGGAAAAACTTAGCTCAGTACTGATAGATGACTTCATTGGAACTGGAACTGAACAAGTACTGCTACTTTTTAAGGACTCCTTGAACTCAGATTGCCTGACTTCATTTAAAATAACAGACCTTGGCAACATGAACTATTCAGTAAGTTCTATTATTATACATATACTTGAAGAACCATTTTAGAAAAGTTAAGTGCTTAAAAGCTTTTGACCCACCATTTAAATATTTGTGATTTTATACTTAAAGTTAACTTTTGAACTTTAGAAATACATGGATTGAATCTTTTAAATATATACATTGAATGTCCTTTCAACTAATGTCATGCAAATTGACTGTGTTTTTGATATAAATTTGGAATATAGTATATCTGGTGGTTAATCAAGTGACAGTAATACTATAAGTTAATTTTACTATTGCTTCTGCAAATCACATTTTATACCAATAAACATTATAGTATTGGATTAATTAAGGAATAGAATGAAGTGAAACTGCTTTGTTAAAAAAAGTAACAGCTCAAAATAGCTTGAGATTTTGGGCATAAGGGAAATTATACCCCTGAAGTTTCAGATCTGTACAAAATATCTCCAAGCCTCAGTTTTTTTTCATTTGTAAAATGAGGATAATTCTTATTTTCTTTAGTTATGGGATTTTAGGATTTTATAAAATGCTAATAAGCTGATATTTGGAAAGCAGTATACAAATGTTAGGTGGTAATAGTAGTAATTATAATAATTTTTTTGTAGTTATAAGAAGATAATGGGAAAATATATAATTTGTCTTTTATTGTGTATAACATGGGGCTCTTAGACTGGATAAATTTTAATTGTATTTTGTTAATCTTATGAATTTTCAATTTATTTCCAAATTTCAGCTTTAGTATTATTTGGTTTTTTTTTTTTTTTTTTTTTGTTTTTTTTTTTGTATTTATTAGAGTGAACTGTTGGATTGCAACGAAGATGATTTATTTGAAGACAGACAGCAGTATTACTTGGTGGTTTCACCTCTGGAAAGAAGATTGAAAGTTAGTGTCTGTGTTTTTTGCTTTTGCTTTTTGATTAGTGCTATTCTAAATGAAGTAAAGAACATTGAAAGAAAGGCCCTTAAAGTATAAGCAACTCAGTGCTTGGGGAAAAAAAATGGTATTTCAAAGGATCTTTACCTTTTCGGCACCTCTATAAAAACTATTATGGCATTACTTATAAATGTATCATCTAAAAAGGATACTCTTTTGTAGTAAGATTATATAGATTTAATAAGCCTCATGAGAGAAAATATAAGAGGCTCACTTCTGAACACATTCTTTCTATAGCATCACTATACCACAGTATCTTTTTTATAAGGGTGGTGAATATGATAAATCATAACATGTTCCAAACATGAACAGTTTACCTCTAAGTTTTCCCTAAAAAGCTCCCTAAAAAGAGTTTTCGATTTTTTTCTAAATGTACCAAAGTAATTCACAGTTCCTGTAAAATACTGAGACTATGCAAAGAAATATTAAAAAGAAACTAATGATTACCTGTGATTTCACAACTGAGAAATAACCAGTTATAACATTTTGGCATGTATATTCTTGCAAATTTTTTTATGAACATATGCAAATTTATATGGAAATGCGATTATAAGATGTGTATCCTTTTGTAACCTGACTTTTTTGTTTATAAAAATTTTCAAATATATAGAAAAAAGTTCCAAGAATACGGGGATTATCTCTGAGGTCTCCATGAAGATTCAACTATTGTTACTTTTTAAAATCATATTTGTCTTATCTGTTTGTGTTTGTGTGTGTGTGTGTGTGTGTGTACATTTTTGCAGAGCCTTTTGAAAGTTATAATACTTCACTCCTATGTATTTCAACAGGAATCTTCTAAAAATACATTCTCCTGTGTAACCACAACGCCATTATTACAATTAGAAAATTAATAATGATTTCTTAATTTTGTTTACTATCTAGTCCATATTCAAATGTATTCAGTTGTCACAAAAATATTTTTTATGGCTGCTGTTTTCAGAATCTAATCAAAGTTTGCTCTTGCATTTGATTATAATATCTCTACTTGGTCTTTTAATCTAGAACAATGCCCCCTCTCCCCATGTTTTAAATGACAGTAATGAGGGGGCCAGGCTAGTTGCCCCTCCTTTTGGATTTGTCTGACTGTTTCCTTGTGGTGTCATTTAACTTTTTCCTCTGTCCCTGCGGTTGAAAAACTTTTTCTGGAAAGACCCGATAATATATATTTATACTTTGCAGGCCCTTTAAAAATTATTTTGCAACTATTTCAGTTATTAAAGTGAATTCATTTATTCAAATGAATAAATGCTTATTAAATACATATTAGATATGAATGTGAACAGTAGAAAAATAATAATTGTGGAAAAAAATTGTAACACATGAAAAAGGATTAATATCCTTAATATAAATGTTCATTCTTATACATTATTATTGGGAATCTAAAGTGTCTCAACTTTCTCAGAGGGAAACTTGTTATAGCGACTTAAATATGAATTTCACATGTGTTTTTTACTCCCACAGTTTCACTTCTAATAATCCATTCTAGGCATGAAGGTGATTTTACAAGAATGTTTGTGTAGTGTTTATAAACAATAATACTGGTCAAAATCTAAATATCCATCATTAGGAACATCGTAAATAAATTATGATATACCTGAATTATGGAATACTATGCAGCTGTCAAAAAGAATAAGGTATATCTTTATACTAATTTAGAAAGATACCAAAATAGTTTAATTTATGAAAGCATGACTTTATGAAGGTTTAATTAATGAAGCAGGACCAACTTTCCTGATTAAAAACAACCAAAATGATAGATGAAATATTTTTTAAAAATCTTTTTAAAAGCTGACAATGTAAGAATAAGTTATCAAGCCAAACTTTCAAGGCAGGAACCCAGAGAGGTAAGCAGAACACTGATGCTACTTTTGCCCTGGAAGCATGGGTAATTGAAATAAAGCAGTGATGCCCCAGGTGCAGAAATGAACATAAAATCATCTCTGGAAATACACATTTATCCTAGGCCTCATATAAATCCCACAAGTAATTTTTCAAAGAAAATGAGCTGCCCACACAATAACTAAGCACATAAAGAAACAAGACATCATGAGTAACTATTCACAGAAAATAACCAAAAATCATTTCTGTCAATTAAAAACACATTGAAATAAAAAACAGATTACTTTTGTAGTTAACTCAGAGGTGGAAGAGATGCAGAGCAAATTAGTGAACCAGAATATATTATATATACTATTCAGAAGGTAGCACAGAGACAAAGAAGGAAAATGTGAAAGGTTTTAAACAAAATAGAGGGAAGGAAGGGACAAATGAAGGTGGAGGGATAAGAGATAGTTGAGTGTCCATTTTGTTTCAAGCATCCACTTGCTGATAGTAGCTCTCAATGTGGATAATAAAGTTCTAAGTATTGGAAGGCCTTTTACAAATTAAGTCTACCTTCCCCCCATTTTACACCTGAGGAAACAAATGGAGAGCCAGAAAGGTTAAGTGACTTGCAGGGTTAGAACTAGAGTCCATTTCACTGTCCTTTCTCCCATGAAATTTGTTTTTCAATCAATTGTGACAGGAAATATGGGAAAACCAGGACCTTAGAGGATGTACATATACAGGAGTTTTCAGAGCAGCACTATTTGTAATACTCCACAGCTGGGCTTAACCCCAAAAAAGCCCATCAGTGGAAGAATGGAGAAGTAAATTGTGGTAGTCATATGATGGAATACTGTAGGTCAATGAAAGGAACAAACTATAGCTTCTAGTGACAACATGGGTGACTCTAAAACCTAGCACATACTGAATGTTTTTATTTGTAAAAGGTTCAGAAACAAAATGACACAAAAAACTAAAAATATTCCTTAGGAATTCATACAAGGTTGGTAAAATTATGAAGACAAACAATGAAGTTATCTTAAAAGGCCAGGGTAGTGTTTCCTCCAGGGGAGAGAGGGAAGTTTATGATTCCAGAGGGCCCACAGCCCACGGGCAGTTCCTGGAGTGCTACTTATTGATATGGGTGTAGTTACATGGGCATTAACTTCATTATTAGTCTGTAAACTATTTTTTTTTATTGTACACTCTTCTGCATGTATGGTAGAGATCACAACAAAGCACAAAAAAGCAAGGTTCAGTGTCATGCAATACAATATGCTTATGTATTTGGGGGTAGGTCTTTTATTTGTGGGGAAGAGAAAGAAAGCATTCCTTAACACAAACGTGGAAAAGTTCTGGAAAGGTAAACAATCTATTGGCTGTGTGAATGGGATTGATTATCTAGGAAGAGAAGGTGAGGTGTACTTTTATACTGTTTGAATTTCTTACCATGTCTAACTTTATTTTTGTAGTTTTATAACAAAACTTCACAGCATAGATTAACTAGTTTAGTGATTCACTATTTCATCCTGGAGTAGGGGAGGGCATATTGAGGAGAGGAGGGAAGAGAGAACACTGATAATTTCCAAGGGTGCATTTTCTATCTGTGCACGTAGTCCTTTCTTCCATTCCCTACCCTTCTAGCAGCTCAGATGTGGCCGTATACTTCTGATGAGTATATCTCCCTCCCCCCAAGTCATGAATTACTGAGTGAATGAGTGATGGAGTGTGAATGATGTGGAGCCCATAGAACTACATCAACATAAGTTTTAAAACATTAGCTAGACACTTTACATACTTTGTGCAGTGAGGTAAGGTATGGAAATAATTTAGTCTACACCCTACAACTTGTATTCATTGATAAGAAGAATTTACCTACCTTAAAGTTTAGTTTAACAGACAGGAATTCAAAAAAGGGATGCATTTTGTTTTTTAAATCTAGAAAAACATGTTTTCTTAAAAGCCCAATTAATAAACAGCCTCAGATACTCATCTGAAATGAAACAACTTCTGTCGGTTCAATGACACTACTCTTTAAATTTTCAGTAGCAAAATATATTTCATGAATGTTTCATCCTTAGTGCTGAAATCTATTATCTGGTATAATAAAAGGAATGGATTGCTCTATGCCCAGTCCAGAGCCAAATTATTATTATTTTCAGTTTTTTTTTTTTTTTTCAGTAGAGTCGACCGTAGCACTGTTTATTAGCATAAAAATAAACTTATGACAATTTGGGGGTCATTTTGTGTTTTTAAAATTTTGCTATAAAGGTTATATGAACAGAAGATTTCAAACAGTATCAAATTAAAAGTGATCCTTTCTATTCATGATGTCTTTGCTTATGTGGATGCTTTGTTTTTGAATCTGAAATTATTTCAGCAACAAGAAAAAGATTTTTTGTGTGTGGGGAGAGTATTTGTGGGCCTCAATTTTTAATTCATTTTGATTCCTAGTTACTTAATTGGATGCTGATGCATTGGCATTCTCTCAATTTGATATATTAACTATATTGCAGTTATTTGCTGTATTTTTCTTTGAAAGAAAAAAAAATCACATTTTTTTTTTGGTAATTAGAGACTTAAAATCAATAAATAAAACAGTTTTGCTCCGAGAAGTATTCTCTGCTTTTCTGTAGAAAAATGAATCAATAAGCACATTTGGAGAAAGTACGTCCTGAATTAATGGCATGTCCAGTTTCGTTTGAAATTATACCTCTGGCAACTATTTTTCTTTCTACTTTACAGGTTGGTTTGGCCTCTGTTCGGGAATTACAGCAGCATCTCTTTCTTAAGGAAAAAATTATTTCAAAATCTTGCAAAGCTTTAATAAACCTGATTCAAGGGAAAGATGATAGTACATTGAGTGCAGAAGAGGTAAAATTAATCATATGACCATTTTATCATTTTGTGAATTGAAAATCTGTGGGCTATTGCAGAGTTACTTAAATTGGAATATTGGAACATATTAGAAAATGCTGCTCAGTGGATCAAGAAGAAAAGTGGCAGGGATTATAGTGGTGGACTTTTATGACATTGAAAAATATTTGCTTAAGGAGCTAATATTTTACTAGTTTGCATAAAATTCTGTAGGATATTAAAACCTCAGCTATCAGGAATCTTAGGGAACAAGTCCTTTTGTTTGAAAAAGATTTAACTATTAAACTTTTCTTTTGTATGGTTTGGATAGAAATTACTTCTAAGTGAATTTTATATTTCCTGAGTTCTTGAATAGAATATACTGAGCATTATTTAACCTTGTATTGGTGATGACATAATTTCAATATTACTGTAATAATTGTTCTTTTACTCTGTTGCATTGTTCATTTCTAAGGATGTTCATTCTTCTAGTAAATGTCCCTAAATTGCTATGTTTTTTTAGCCCCTCTATCTGCCTTTTATAATTTATTCTCTTTTTCCTTGTGGCTGACCATCATAAGAACCTCTTTGGGTACCTTATAGTTACTTATGCTGTACAGTGACATAGAAAGTTAGCAAAAGCTGTTCAGACTTCATGAAAATAATATTTGTGCACATTTATTCCATACAGAGAAAGACACAGCATAGCAAAATTACACATAAGAAAAGCTGAACATAGAGAAACTTATGTTGCATTTTATTCCCTCAGGTCACTTTGGTTCCTAGCTCTGACTTCCTTCCAGGTTGACCATTCTCGTCATGGTCTATGCCTTGTGTCTGTATTTCAGTCTTAGCAATATGAGGGTTTTGGTCCAAAATACAATCCTGTTAATGTAAAAAACACAACAAAAGCACATCATGTTGCATTTCTGCATTACTGTCTTAATTTCCTGGGAAACCTCATGAAAGTCATTGTTAAAATTAAGTTTCCCCATTTCCCTTTCCTACCTCACCTTAACCATTTTGCCAATATTAGAAAGGGAAAGGAATGTTTAGAAATTTATGTATTGGAACCAGTATGTGTGAGGCCCCATTTTTGGCCCTTTACATTGTTAATTTTAAAAGTATGCCTGGCAGATAGTAAAAATTTCCTCAGGTTTCAGATGAATAACCTGCCTCAAGATCTCACAGCTACTGGCAGAACCATCAAATTCCTAGGAACATGTTTAGTCCACTACAGTAGACACCTGCCCCCCTTATCCAGGGGGCATACATTCCAAGACCTCCAGTGGATGGCTGAAACCGCAGATAGTACCGACCCCTAGCCGAGGAATGACAAGATCACCTTTTCACTTAAAGGAAGCACTTTATGGCTTTTCTTTGGCATATGCAAATTGCCAGCATCATTACTCTTGTGCTTCTGGGGTCATTATTAAGTTAAATAAGAGTGGCTTGAATGCAAGCACTGTGATATCATTGCAGTCGATCTGACGGAACTATGATGTCTACTAAATGACCAATGGGTGGGTAACAAATATGGCATGGGTGGGACAGAGCTGGAAGGCCTGAGATTTCATCACACTACTCAGAACAGCATGCGACTTGAAACGTGAACTGTTTATTTCTGGGATTTTCCATTTAATATTTTCAGACTGCAGTTGACCACAGGTAACTGAAAATGTGGAAAGCAAAACCACAGATAAAGGAGTACTATTGTTTGTGTAAGTGCCCATTCTTTTTTTAGTAATTACCACATAGAGAGGCAGTATAGAGTAATGATTAAGGTAGAGCATGTGCTCTGGAACCAGTCTGTTTCAGTTCAAATCCCAGCTCTGCTACTTGCTAGCTGTGTGACCTTGGGCAAGTTACTTATCTTCTTTATCTATAAAATGTAGATAATAATACTACTGTCCTAGGGTACTAGGATTATTGTGAGGGTTAAATGAATTGTTACATGAATGACATTTAGAATAGTGCCTGGCATAAAGTAAGCATTCAATAGATGTATATTATTATCATCATTACTGCTACTCCTACTACTACTATTATAAATCAGTATGTGTGTGGAAATGAGTGAGTGTGGTCTGGACTTTAAGAATAAAATTTTAGCAGTAATCTGTAAGCAGTCCAAAGATAGTTTAATCACTTTTATTCATACAGAAGTTTACAGTTACAGGCTTAGTGCAAGTCACTGATAAAATACTGATTGGATTGTTTTCAGTATGCCTGGGGTATGTGTTGTCAGATTATTTTTCAAAATGGACTCCAGGTTTACGTTCCTGCTTGCTCTATGTTGGATGCCCCATCTTGTTTCCAGTCATGCCATGCTTCTTGATTGGAGTAGATAGTTAATTATATATGCTTTATAAATTTTATTTTAGTAAATTGTGTGTAATCTATAATCTATTATAATTTATTTTTAAATGGTTAGGCCGGGCCAGCCCGGTGGCGCACTGCTACAGTGTGCCGCTTGGGAGCACAGCGGCGCTCCCGCCGAGGGTTCGGATCCCACATACAGACCG
>NW_007726999.1:99510-114555 GCF_000696425.1 Galeopterus variegatus | reverse complement strand
CCGGTCCCGGTCCGGTAGGGGCGTGACCCTGAGGGTTGCGGTCCATTGCCGGACATGAAAAAAAGACAAAAAGGAAAAAAAAAAAAATGGTTAGGCCATAAGGCCTGGCCAAAAGCTGGTTTACTTTTTTTTTTAGTTTTGCTATATTTTGTAGATTTTTGTAATCAGGTTTTTAAACATATCTTTCTCTAAGGGACATCTTGTTCCTCTTTGTGGTGAAGAAGAAAATTCTGTCCATACCTTTGATGATAATTTATCAGACAATTTTCAAGATTCAAAACAGCTAGTAAAGAAGATATGGTATCATGTAATGGATGATAGCTTGGTTGTTGGAGTGAAAATCACGTCTTCTTTGAAGCTGTAAGTAAATTCTAACATGGTAACACTATCTCGATGCTGTGGAATGGTGCCGTCCAATGGAAATCAATGTAAGCCACATTGTACAATTTTAAATGTTCTAGTAGCCATATTAAAAAATGTAAATTGTAGCAGGTGAAATTAATTATAGTATGTTTTATTTAACACAGTATATCTAAAACATTATCATTTCAATATGCAATCAGTATAAAAAATTATTAATGAGATATTTTACATTTATTTTTTCTTACTAAGTTTTTAAAATTTGGTGTGTATTTTACATGTATAACACATCACAGTTCAGAGTAGCCACATTTCTAGTGTTGTATACCAACAAGTGTCTAGTGTCTACTCTCTTGACCAGCATAGCTGTAGAAGTTTCTCTTTTATGCAAATGTATTGAGTTAATAATATGAAGAGAATGAGGTTTATGAAATCAAGATGTTGTAGTCTCAGGGTGGAGATTTAATTAATGCACAGAACTTTCTAATCAGAACATTTAGAAGTGTTAGGAACATTTAGAGAGTATTGATTAAAGTGGATAGGTGAAAATTTAGTTAGATAACAAAGCATCTCCCTCTGATAATAGAGAATTTTCTCTTTGGGGCTATTGAAATCATGGATAGGGAAGTAGTATCTGTGCTGTCTGGAGACTAGCAAAGAGCTTTTTAGCTAAAACAGGCTAAATATAGGCATTGCAGTAACTACATTTGAACCATCAATATGCAAGCAGAGAGAAACCAACTAGTGCCTTGTAATAGTTGGAGAGACAATGGCAGTATATTTGAGCAGTTTAACACAGTAAGGAATCCAGACTACTTACCTACTGAATTTGAGATACAGGTTTATTCTTTTGTTTCAGTGTAATTTCTAAGTTGTTTTTGGCTGATTGGTCATATGAGTTTTTCTTTTCTTTATTATGGTGAGTTATAGGAATCAATTTTTTATTATAAAACCGGTCCTGCCTTCCTGAGTTGAACCCAAATTCATTATATCATTTTAGTACATTGCTGGATTTGGTTTGCTAATGCTTGGTCAAGAATATTTGCATCTATGTTCATGAGTGAAATTGGCTTGAAATTTTCCTGAACAGTACTTGCCTGGTTTTGGTATCAAGGCTGTACTAGTTTATAAATGAGTTGAGTAGTATTTCCTTTATTTCCTTTTCTCTGGAGTAGTTTGTGTAAATTTGGAATTATCTATTCTGTGATATTTGGTTGTACTTACTTAGAAAGAAGTAGAAACCTGACATTTTCTTTGTGAAGCAATTTTTAACTACTGATTCAATTTCTTTAATAATTATTAGATTATTCCGATTTTTATTTATTCTTAAATACATTTTGCTTATGTTTTTCTATTAATTTATTCATTTTTTTTTACCTGTGTGATCACATTTATTAGCATAAGTTGTTCTTAAGATCTTCTTAGGTATTTACCAACTGTGTTGTCAGTAATTCTTTATCAGTCTCTTTTTATTCCAAATCTTATTTGGGTCTCTGTTTTTTCTTGATTAATCTTGCCAGAGATTCATTCATTTTATTAGTCTTTTCAAATAATTAATTTTTTTGTTGACCTTCAATCATATGTTTCCTTTTTTATTCATTTCTGATCCTTTCTTATTTTCTTCTACTTTCTTTGGGCTTATTCTCTTATTCTTTTTACAACTATTTCACCATGACATGATCAGATGTAGATTTCTTTTTTTATTCTCTTTTAGGTTGTTGAGCTTCGTGGCTCTGAGAGTTGAATTTTTTTTTATCAGCAATTCAAAATATTCTTAATTATTATCTCTTCAAATATTGATGCTTCCCATTTTCTCTAGTATCTATCTCCTTATGGAACTCTAGTTGGTCCTTTGTTAGACCTTCTCATTCTGTTCTCTATGTCTCTTAACCTCTCTTTCATATTTTCTATTCACCTCCGTGTGCTGAATCTTAGATAATTTCTTCTGATCTGTATTCTGTTCACTAATTTTATCATCAGTTCTCTCTATTCAACTATATTATCCAGTCATGGAGTTTCTAATATTTATTATTTGCATTTATCTTGAGTTCTGTGTGTTCTTTTTCAGATCTGCCTGGTTACTTTTTATTGTCTCTTATGTTTTTGATCTAAATGGAATTACTTTAAAAATTTTTCTTATATGTAGAAAACTTTAAACACATAGAGAATATAGTATGGCAAATCCTATTTTACCATCATCGAGCTCCAGTAATTATCAACTCATTGCTAATTTTGTTTTGTCTATGCCTCCATGTACTCCTCACCCCCATTCCCCGGATTATTTTGAAGCACTCGAAAGCATCATATTATTTTATCTATTACTATTCCAGTGTAAGTATCTAAGAAATAAGAACTTTAAAAAAATGTATAACCATCCCCCTCAAAATTAACAGTAATTCCCCCAGTAAATGTTTAAATTTCCCATTTGTCTCAATTTTAAAATATTTTTTTGAAATCGTGAGCCTAATAAGGTCTATAAATCGGACTTGACTGATATCTCTTAGTCCCTTGTCTTCGTGTCTTTTTTTTTCTTTTTTATTGCAATGTATGTTTTGAAGAAACCAGGCAGTTTGCCCTGTGAAGTTCTCTAGCCTTGATTTTGCTGATTTCATCCTGTGTTATTGCTTAACATGTTTCTCTGTCTCCTGTGTTTCCTCTAAATTGGTAGTTAGATCTAGAGGCTGGAGCAGATTAATGTTTGAATTTTTGTTAACAGAATATTTAATAGTGTTGCTTTCTTCCATCAGGAGGCATATATTTATAAAGTATAATCATTTTCATTTCGTGATATTAGCAGCTACTGATGATCATTGCGGTGTCCCATTGTTTCATTAGGATTTTCAAAATGGTGGTATTGTAATTCTATTATTGCTTCTTTATATATTAGCTAGAATATAAAGAAAACTTCTCATCATCAATTATTTAGTTAGACCTTCAAATATAGTTTGTAATTTAGAAACCAGAGTTGGGCACAAGAGGTGTTCAGTGTTCCTGAATGGTTTGTTGTTTCTAGGCCTTTTAATGGGCAGAGATAGGAGATATGTTTTTTGTTTGTTTTTTTTTTTCCTTTTTGTCTTTTTTACTGACTGGCAACGGGATCGCAACCCTCGGTGTTGCACCCGCACCGCGCTCAGCCAGTGAGCGGGAACCGGTCTCCACATGGGATCCAAACCCTCGGTGGGAGCGCTCCCCAGTGGCGCACTCTCCAGTGCGCCACTGGGCCGGCCCAGGAGATATGTTTTTTTGTTGGTTGGTTGTGGGTTTTTGGTCTTTTTAGAGAGAAAATACAGTGTAAGTCCATGCTGATACTTCTAATTCAGACTACGGACTTTAAGGTTTTTACTTATCACCACCAATCTTGCATCTGTATCTCTTTTCTCCCTTGCTGAAAATCCCAATTCTCAATTGTACTCATTTGATTCATTCCATAATATATATGCAATATTCACAGAATAATAATACCAACCATATGGCTATTACAAATTAAGATTTTTTTTAAGTTCTTTTTAATCCTTAGTAAAAACCACTAGATATACAATGAAATTCCTGTGTGTTAAAGTCCTCTCTTTCATCATCCTCACCTGTTTTATTTAGTTAACTTTGGCAATGTGGTAACGTACTAAAATAAACTTGTATCATACTTGTAAATTGTTAGAAATATAAATCTAGAAAGTATTGCTGAGGGATAAACAATATTCTGCATTAAAAAGCAGATTTTTATTTGAGTCATTTAAGGGAGTATAAAAGGCAATTTTTAGTTTTGACATATTTGCATTCTAAATTATTGCCAAAATAAACTCTTTAATAAATGAGTAGTGGTTTTTGTTTGTTTGTTTAAAAAGGGGGTAGGGAGGAGAACCTACCTCAAAAGTAAATTTCAGGTGTTATTTTACCACTCCTCTATCTTAAAAATATTTTTCTAAAGTCTAGCATATTTATAGTGTTTTTGCTTGCCTATTTTAAGAGGAGTGCTATTCTAGGACTTTTAAAATGTGTTTGGCTTTTACTCTTAACTCTGATATATTTTATATATTTAAATGATGTTTCCTAGGAAGGGAGAGAATAAAAAAATCTGTTGTCGTTTGTGTGGCATTTAATCATCTATTTGATTTTAAAGAATGAGCTTTTGAACTAAACCAAACTCTGGATTTTTTACAGGTCCCTGAATGATGTGACTTTATCACTGTTAATGGATCAAGCCCATAGGCCCAGCTTTCAGCTTACTAAGTGTCAAAGTAGAGTGATTAAGTTGAGTAAGAATTCTGTCCCAGCACCACACATGATGCTGTGTGAAATAAGATCAGAGGCAAAAAGGATCAAGTTGACCCTTGACAGTAAGGAAGAGGAAAGCTTTCTTTGTGCACAACCATCTAAGAAAGAATATGCACAGATAATTACTGCTGTAACATCTCTTTCACCACTTTTAGCATTCAATAAATTTTGTTGCATTGTGCTGTTACAAATTAGGGAGAAGGAAAACAATACTGAAGATCGTTATATTCTGTGTGGCAGACTTTTTTTAAGTGTAGGTGATCTTTCAAGTGGGAAATACCTACTGACATTCCCAGAGAAGAAACATATAGGTAATTTTTGTTGGTACTTTTTAATCGTATACTTAACTGAATCTGAAAATTTTAAGAACTCTGTTTATGTGATAATGGGCAGAGTTTAATGATAGAACTTGTGATGTGTTTTTCTTGTAGAACACATGGAAGACCTTTTTTCACTTCTTGCAGCATCACACAAATCTCGTTTTCGAATCACATCACCTGGCTATACCTTGAATTCAGTGAAGACATGGCTCTTAGAACACATGAAATGTGAAGTAATCAAAGTATTTCCAGAAATGTGCTTTTGTAAAAGACCAGGAAGTTTCTATGGAACACTCTTCAACTGGAAACAAAAAACACCATTTGAAGGGATTTTAGTAGTCTATTCCAGGTAATGTGTATCAAATTGGAATTGGTCCAGAGAAGCTGGTGTGTGTGAGTGTGGTGAATGCTTGGTCTAACGGTGATCCCCACATAAAGTTCTGTGCTATCATGGGACATGTCAAATCCATGGCCTGGTATAGCACAAATGGACAGATGTGGCCTCATTTAGAAACTGAAGATCTCTGTTTTAATTTTATGTTTGTGTTTGGCTTTTTTTAGGACCTAGTAATTATTTTAGGATTTCCCGTTACCTCTTCCACAGTGAAATTTTAAGAAATATTACACTGATCTTATTACTCAGTCAAAAAAAAAAAAAAATTTAGGAAGCAACCTGATTAATATTAACTGAGTTGGTATAGAATACGTATATTTGATACCGTCTGACTTTTATCAGTGATCACATGCATTATATGTTCCATTCATCATTACAGTGTTTATAAATGAATATTAATTGATTGCTACAGTATGTTGTACACAACTGCTTTGTGCTGTCCTGATTTTTTTAATATTTATGTATTTGTTTTTTTTCCAGGAATCAAACAGTTCTGTTTCAGTGCCTTCATAATCTCATCAGCATTCTCCCTATAAACTGTTTCTTCAAAAATCTAAAATTAGGAAATGAGGATTACCTAATTGATTATTTAGCATCAGCTTTGGAGAAGGAACTGTTTACCCTTGATTCTCTTTCTTCTGCCTCAGTCAAGTTTGAAAGCAGTTTCATGCAGACATGTGAAGCAAGCAAAGGAAAGAGTAGTGGCGATGTGGCTGATTTATCAGACAGACGGGAAAAAATCCGTCTGTACAGAAAAGAACTTGAAAGAGAAAAGAAGAAAACATTGGGAATGAACCTAAAAGTGAGTGGTGCCCTTTACAGAGAAATGACTTTGAAATTAGCTGAGGTTCAGTTGAAATCTGACCTTGCTGCACAGAAACTGACCAGTTTATAATTACAATTTCAGTTTGATCATATATTAAAATATGTTTTCACTGCCATAAAGTTTTGGTTCTATTATATGCATCCTTTGTAAAAATAAAGATTGAGGTGTATTGTAGTTGAATCTTTAGTTTTGATGATGTACAAAATAGTATGCTTTATAGAGTAGCAGTTCTCAACTGGGGCCATTTTGCCTCCCTCTGCTTCTCCCTTAACTTAATCCCAAGCGGTATTTGGCTATGCCTGGAGACATTTTTTGATTTTCAGAAGTAGCGTGGGTGGGAAGAGGTGAGGCTGGGGTGCTATGGGTATCTAGTGAGTAGAGAAGGCCGGAGATGCTGCTAATAAACATCCTACTATGTGCAGGACAGCCCCTCACAACAAAGAATTGTCCAGTTTATATTGTAAGTAATGCGGAGGTTGAAAAATCCTGACTTAGAGTTGCCACTTCAGTGAAGACAGAAATGATATAACAATATTTTGGTTTAAGTCTTTAAAAAATGTAATGCTTTTTTCTTGTATTCTGTATAGTAAAACTTAGCATGTAAAAATCAACTTAAAATAGGTAAATTAAGCAAGATTGTGAGGATTCACAAGTTTTTGTAAATATCAAGCTCCTACAGAAATTTAAGTAGCAGAATGTTTGGATGAGACCTTTAAAATGAAAATTTTTGAAACCCTTGTTAGTTTAAATTTTATTAGAAAGCTGCTCTGCAATTTTGTAAATCTATAGGAATGTTAAAATTTTAGGGCTCTTTCCCAAAAAGCATATATCTCTTTTAAAAGGCTAAGTATACCTCATAGGCCACTTTAAAAAAACATTGAAAATGATTTTAAGCCATCTGAAATTCCAACTCTAGGCAAAGCAAAATATGAAATTCTAACTAAAATAACGCAAAGAATATGGTGCTCCTTAGGAACTGAGAAATTTAAAAATAAGTGAAAATTTTCTTTAGTTAAGAAATGATTTATAAGGGATCCAGTGAGAGACATTTCAAAGGGATAAAAATTCAACTTGGTCTTTTTTTTTTTGAAAAATAAGAATTCTGAACTAATAAGAGTGTGTCAGGAGAGGGAAAATGACACAAAAGATATGAGCCAAAAGAAATGTTCCTGATCCTTTTTGCTGTAAAACCCTTAAGTGAGATGGAAGTCTCCATCTCTGTTGAAAGAATAAAGATGATTATAAGATGTGCCATCTTATGCTTGCAGTTGTGAAGTGCTAATTTCCCCCACCCCCCACCTTAGAAATGCTCATTCCTAATGATCTGGTAATGTAAATGATTTTTAGAGAATATAGATTATTAGTTTCTTGTCTTGGTTTTTATGGTTGTCCAAATAATATGCTACCTCTTTTTCTAGCAATCCATTGCAAATTGAGATAGAGCTGTAGATGTCAATGGAAAATATTTCAGACTCTGCAAATGGAAATGGAGTAAATTCAGGATTAATTGTGGAAATCTGGAAACTGTGTGTGTCATGTGCTATCTTTTGAAATTGCCCATGACATGTTCTGAAAGAACAACCAAGTATAAAATATAGGAACTAAATTTAAAATGGAGGCTGTCAAAAAATAAAGCAGGATTTAATTGTAATAGTTTATCTGTAAGGAAGTTAGGATACTAAAAGCTAGTACATTATTTATTTTTTATTTATAAAGGCAATCAAAAGGTGTTAATCTATTTATGCCAAATCACTCCTTTACAAGTGAGTTTTATACTTCAGTATATTTTTTTCTGCCTACTATGAACTAGAAAAGCCAAAGTTTGAGGAAATGACACCCTTGTCACTTTCATGATTATGTCTGTCTTCATCTGCAAACATATTCCACTGACTACTGTCCTCGTCACAAGTCTGAGGCTCCCCTCAAAAACAGTCCACCCAAATCCACACTGCTGAGATGAAAACAAATTCGGTTTTGGAACAGAGCACGCCACAGTTTTCAGACAAATAAGTGTGTGTTTGCCCCTGACCCCTTAACTAAGGAATATGTGCAAGCTAGCCTAGACGTGACACTTCAGTTCAGTGAGCAGGATTAGGTAAGGGGCAAGAATTGTAATATTCATTAACTCTGTGCCAGATAGTAAGCTTGAAACATACACACACATATTCATATGCATATCTACACGTGAAGAGTTTAATCCTTCACAGCAATCCGTGAAGTGTAGTTATTAGTATTGTCCTCAGCATTAAAAAAAAAGGTTAAACCAAATTAAGGGACTGCATGAAAACACCTTGGTCCTGTACACTTGTTGCAAGTTATTTCATAAACAGCAGACCCTTTAAGAATTCTAAGTGATATACACATGAATCTTTTATTGTCCTAACATCTTTATACCATACAGAATTGACTACTAAATTTTCTCCCAGTCCGAGAAAGGAAAAGATCTAATTACCTTACATCTCCACCTGTTTTTTTGTGTTCATTTTTTTATTTTTTGCCTAAAACTTGGACAATACCAGATACTGAGAAGAATCCTTTCTCTTCCTTGTCCTCTAAACTGCAAAAACATTACTTTCCATTATAAGAATCTAGGAGTGAAAGCTCTTTCTTGGGTAACTCTATCTGAAGAAACTTAGGCTTTTACTGCTGAAGATAGCATGTCACAGTGGAAAGAATGCTGACACATAAATAGTATGAATTCTTCAAGGGTTTGTTCTGTTTTCCATCTTTGGATTTTCTATATCTGTTACTTGAATACTTACTGCCTCAAGAAAATAGCCCTACTATATAAAATCCTGCTGTTATAAGTATCCTTGCAATGTTATTGGTCTAGTCACTTTCTAGGACCTTATTTCAGTAATCCTGTCTTGCCCTTTTATTCAGTAGGGTGGTAGTTACTATCCAGGTACCGAACTTTTATAAGGGCAGTAAATCAGACACCTACCATGCTCTCACTGTTCAGGTTTTTGCTGAGCTACACTTATGAGCAGCTATGCTGGACAGAAGTGCCTGTGTGTATAACTGTGGGTCAACATCATGGCTTGGGGTTCAGCTAGGCAGTTTCTTTAGCAGCCTTAACTTCATCTTTAATTATCCATTTCCCCACAGCAGCAGCTACTTACTCCAAAGTATAAGTAGTGTTAGGGCTAGTAAAGCATACCGTTAGTAATCAGTCAAAACTTTTAGCACTAGATACCACGTCGGTCAGGAGTGAGAGAGAAGTCTGGTGCACTTGATTGCCTCCTCCACATCTGTTTCCTCCTTTGTTCATACCAAAACCCTCACTTTGTTCAGGAAACTTCCTTTCCCAGAATTCATGTGATTGGGAGAGGGGGAACATTATCCCCATTTCCAGAGGTTCGTCCTGACTAATCTAAGCCAGTTAGTGTAAGACCTTTCCCTGGCAGCTATCACTGGTCTGGAATGGGCACAGGACTTAAATTGGGCCTAATTGGACTGAGGGGAAGGACTTGGTTCTTTAGTGAGGAAGAGACTCTCTATATGGCCTGCCGGAAGCTTGTGGCCCTAATTTAAAAAGTTGAGAGTTACAATCACAAGGAAATTAAACCTTTGAATGAATTTGACAGCAACCGCAAGATTTTTATTGCTGTGCCCCTGAATTAAACCTAAACCCCATCCTTTCTCTGGACTGCTGATTACTGTAGAAAAAAAATAATTCCTTGTAATGGAAATCAAGGTTTCTATAACAGTCATGTGCCACATAATGATGTTTTGGTCAATGACAGATCAAGGGGTTTCCAGAAAGTTCATGGGAAATGCATATTATGAAAAAGTTGGGCTGGCCTGTTAGCTCAGTTGGTTAGAGCGTGATAACACCAAGGTCCACGGTTTGATCCCTGTGCTGGCCAGCTGCCACACAAGTGAAAAAAAACAACAACAACTATAGATCACAAAATTTTTTGCATCAAAATAAACTCATACTAACTTGTTATAAAATGTTTGAATGAAATCTAGTTTGAAGCACTAAGAAGGATAAGACATCAGTTCATAAAGAGCCCCTATCAAAGCAACATGAATTCTGCTAAAATTGAAGCAAGAACAAACATGAAATTTATGGTGAAGCTTGGGTAGAAGAACGGTGAAATCATTGATGCTTTAAAAAATGTTTATGGGGACAATACCCCAAAGAAATCAATTTACAAATAAATAACTCATTTTAAGAAGGGACAAGACAGTTTTGAAGATGCAGCCTGCAGTGGCAGACCACATCAATTTGTGAGGAAAAATTAATCATGTTTGTGCCCTAATTGAAGAGGACTGACGATTAATGGCAAACCCAATAGCCACCACTATAAACATCTCAACTGCTTCAGCTTACGCAATTCTGACTGAAAAATTAGAGTTGAGAAAATTTTCCACTCTGTGTGTGCCAAACTGTTGCGTTCAGATCGGCAGCAGACAAGAACAGAGATTTCAATGGAAATTTTAAATAAGTGTGATCAAGATCCTGAAGCATTTCTTCCACGAATTGTAATAGGAGATGACACATGGCTTTATGAATGCAATCCTGAAGACAAAGTACAATCAAAGCAATGGCTACCAAGAGATAAAAGTGGTCTAGTCAAAGCAAAAGCAGGCTGGTCAAGAGCAAAGGTCATAGCAACAGTTTGGGGCACTGCTCGAGGAATTTTGCTTGTTGACTTTCTGGAGGGCCAAAGAATGATAACATCTACTTATTATTATGAGAGTGGAGAATGTTAGTCAAAGCTTTAGCAGAAAAAAATGCTTGGGGAAGCTTCACCAGAGAGTCCTTTACCACAACAATGCTCCTTGCTCATTCCTCTCATCAAACAAAGGCAACTTTGATGGGAAGTCATTAGGCATCCACCTCGCAGTCCTGATTTGGCTTCTTTTGACTTCTTTTTGTTTCCTAATCTTAAAAAATCTTTAAAGGGCACCCATTTTTCTTTAGTTAGTAATATGAAAAAGACTACATTGAAGTGGTTAAATTCCCAGGACCCTCAGGTTTCTAGGGATGGGCTAAATAGCTAATATCATCGCTTATAAATGTGTCTTTAGCTTGATGGAGCTTATGCTGAGAAATGAAGTATTTATTTTTATCTTTTAATTTCATTTTTCCATCAACTTTCTGAAGTCTCCTCATAGGACAGTGGTCAAAGCAATAGGCTATACCATATAGTCTAAGTATGTAGTAGGTTATACCACCTAGGGTCGTATAAGTACACTCTGTGATGTTTACACAATGATGAAATTGCCTAACAATTCTCAGAACGTGTCCAATCCTTAAGTGACACATGACTATACTTGTAGATAAAATCATTTCTAACTGCTAGAAATGGGAAAAAGAATCCCAGAGAAGAAGGCATGTGGAGTCCCAAGACAGAAGAAGAAATAGGATGCTTACACTTCTTAAAGAAGAGTAGTAAAGAACCACCCACCCTCTTCCCCTATAAGCACATTTTATTTTGGGGCAGTGGCTTGCTAGGCTTTTTTTCCTTTAATTTTTATTTTTTGAGTTTACAGTTCGAATTCATACATACTTGATAGTAGTATGTACCTGAAATAAAAGCTTTACGTTTTCTTAATTTTCTTTTCTCTATTCCTTAGCTTCCCTCTAGTATTACACCAGGCCAGTTTATTATACCTTCCTCATTGGAGTTGAGATATATGTCAGATTATTTAACCTATTTCTCAATATTCCCTGTTTTAAGATAAGATACAAAATTATAACTGTAAGGACCATACCTGTCTAACGTGTTTCTTAGATATCTGAATAAATCAGACTTTCAATTCTCATTTCTTCTTACAACTGTTCTAATATTCTCAGCTATATCCTCTCTACTAGGAAGAGGAAGATATCTTTATCAATTTTTATTGTTCTAAGAGTCTTTGTGCTAGAAAAAAAAACTGATTTGATGTCATGGAACTGTTTTGGAAATAGAGTAGTACTGCTATACCAAAAAAAGATTAATTTAGAGCTTGTAGCTTTTTCAAAGATAACAGATATGTGCTAGAATGTGAGTGGTTGCTTTTTAATATATATGACTACTAGGGGAGTTCATGAAAGATAATCCTGTCTAATTTTATTCTAACCTGATCAAAAAACAAGGTGATGGTAATTTTTAGTGTGGTTTTTGTAAGCCTGATTAGATGTTTTAAGATTTAGAATGACTCAGTAATTTGGTTATGTCAAGTGCAATAATAAAATCCTATTACAAGTTAGCCAAATAGGAAATTAATGTGCTCCATCACTTGAAGGATTCTGGTAAAAGCAGTAAAAACATTGGGAGGGGGAGGGGAAGGGGGGGTGGCAGGGGTAAAATCTGAAGGGATCCAGGACCAAATATGTTCTTAATCTGTAAAACCTTTAGAAAAGCTGAACATGCAGTATATGTCTTGGGTCCAGGAAGGGCAGGTAGTAGGGCTTGGTGTGCAGACTAGTCTGGTGTTTCCTGAAGTCAGTTTCACTGGACAGGTGAAAAATTAGCTAGGAAATATAAATAGTAGGAAAAAGAATTATCCACAAGGTTCAAGAAGAGTTGAAGAAGACCCACACTTGCCCACCAATTTTTATGATGTGGCATGTTGGGTAATATCGATAGTGAACATTTATTAATTATTGTGTGCCAGACATTGATCTGAATGCTTAGTTCCTATGATCCTTACAACCCTATACTGTGCTTTCCAGGATAGTAGCCAATAGTCATGGATAGCCATTTAAATCGTTTAGAATAGAGCAAAATTAAAAATTCAGTTCCTTAGTTTCTCTAGCCACATTTCAAGTGCTCAACAGCCACATGTGGCCACTGGCTACCATTTGGTCAGTGCAGAGTAGAACATTTCCATAGTCACAGAAAGTTCTATTAGACAGTGTTGCTATAAGATGTTTACTGTTAACCAACTTTTGTTTATATATAAATTGAGACCCAGACAGGTTAAATAATATACCCAGGGTCACATAGCTTATAAGGAGCAGAGCCAAGATTCAAATCCTCCAGTCTAGCTCCAGAACATTTGTTCTTTCACCACTATGCTAGTCTACTTATAAAGTCAGTTTGTAATAAAACATTGTTATGTCCTGATAGTTATATATTAACAAAATGCATTTATTATAAAAAGGGGGGGAGTTACAAAAAATAAACAATTTCACAAAAGTATAAATCCATTAATATAATTGAAATGTCAGTGAAAATGTGGGCCATGTTATTCTAAATCCTGTAATGGGCAAGTTCTTAGAGTTGATTTATGGCCCCAGCCTAGTTTTATCTCTTGACTACTTCCCTCCAATTGTATGTAAATACAGGTTGAATATCCCTAATCCAAAAATCTGAAATCCGAAATGCTCCAAAACTTGAAACTGTTTGAGCACCAACATGACCCTCAAAAAGAAATGTTCATTGGAGCATTTTGGATTTCGGATTTTCAGATTAGGGATTCTCAGCTGGCATATATTCTGCAAATATTTCAAAGTCCAAAAAATATCCAAAACACTTGTGGTCCCAAACATTTCAGAGAAGGGATACTCAACCTGTACGTCTCTTCCTATTTTTTTGTTTCCAGTTGTCTTTGTTAGAACCATCACTCTGCAGAATTACTGTATTCCACTGCTGGTACATATTTTGGAGGTTTCTTAAATGAAAGTGTCAGTTCTCTAAATAACCCGTAAGTAGTTTCTCTTTGAGACATGTTTAGGACTTGAGAGTCTCTCAAGTGTTTGTCACTGGCTGGCAATTATTATGGTGTAGGGCTTGGAATTCTAGGAAAAGATGTGAGCTGTCTAGCCTTAAAAATTAACATCAATATTCTCTATGAATACTACAGTATTTAAGAAGAAAAGGAGGTGGAATTCTGTTTTCTATTTTCACACTTTGCTTGAATCCTTCTAAATGATATGCCTATAGAAGACATTTCGCTTCTTTCAAAATATCAATGGTGTATGAAGTAGAAGGGGATATAGAAATTTTTCCATTCAGTCATGTGTTTATTGAGGTTTCATTGAATACATTGTCGTACAGAGGAACACATCCAGCTGCTGGAGATATAAAGATAAAACTCTTCTTGGCTTTCAAAAAGCTTGCAGTCTTAATGGGAGTGGCAGTGGCACAGAGTTTTTTATGCTATGCTAAGGTAATATAAGTTCAGGGGGTTCCATGAGAACATCCTTATAGGGCATTATACCCAGTAGGGACACCATCTCAGAGCAGGAGTCCTTAATTTTCGGTAAGGGACTCTTTGCGGATCTGGTAAAGGCCAATGATATTCATGTTGAAGGTGGTTATGAGATTAAGGTGTTATAATTGTGTTTTACCATATGATTCAGGGAGAATCTCAGAGAGAAATGTGTACACAAAGAAGTTCAAGACAAAGCACTTTGAACAGCAAAAAGGGGTCTAAAATATTTAAATTGTAATTTTGATGGAGATTGCCCTGAATTTGTAAATCACTTTGGGTAGTATGGACATTTTCACAATGTTGACTCTTCCAATCCAAGAGCATGGGATATCTTTCCATCTTCTTGTGTTCTCTTTAATTTCTCTCAGCAGTGGTTTGTAGTTCTCATTATAGAGATTTTTCACATCCTTGGTTAACTCAATTCCTAAGTATTTTATTTTTTTGGTGGCTATTGTAAATGGGCAAGCTTTCTTGATTTCTCGTTCTGCATGTTCACTATTGGAGAAAAGAAATGCTACTGATTTTTGTGTGTTGATTTTGTATCCTGCTACACTGCTGAACTCATTTATCACCTCCAATAGTTTTTTTGTAGATGATTTGGGCTGTTCGATATATAGGATCATGTCATCTGCAAACAGGGATAGTTTGACTTCATCTTTTCCAATCTGGATGCCCTTTATTTCCTTCCCCACTCTGATTGCTCTGGCTAGTACTTACAA
>NW_007726999.1:97793-99500 GCF_000696425.1 Galeopterus variegatus | reverse complement strand
CCTGAAACAATAAAACTTCTTAAAGAAAACAGGAGAAACACTTCACGAAGTAGGACTGGACACAGACTTCATGAATATGACCCCAAAAGCACGGGCAACCAAAGGAAAAATTTTAAAAATGGGATTATATCAAACTAAAGAGCTTCTGCACAGCAAAATAAACAATTAACAGAGTTAAAAGACAACCAACAGAGTGGGAGAAAATATTTGCAAAATATACATCTGACAAAGGATTAATATCCAGAATATACAAGGAATTCAAACAACTTTACAAGAAAAAAACAGGTAACCCAATTAAAAAATGGGCAAAAGAGCTAAATAGGCATTTCTCAAAGGAAGATATAGAAATGGCCAACAGACACATGAAAAAATGCTAAACATCACTCAGCATTTGGGAAATGCAAATCAAAACCACACTCAGATACCATCTCACCCTAATTAGGATGGCTAATATCCAAAAGACTGTGAATGTTAAATGCTGGTGTGGTTGCAGAGAAAAAGGAACTCTCATACATTGTTGGTAGGACTGCAAAATGGTGCAGCCTCTATGGAAAATGGTATGGATGTTCGTCAAACAATTGTTCTCTGATTGCTCTGGCTAGTACTTCCAACACTATGTTGAATAGGAGTGGTGAGAGTGGACAACCTTGTCTAGTTCCTGTTCTTAAAGGAAAAGCTTTTCCCCATTCCAGATGATATTGGCAGTGAGTTTATCATATATGGCTTTAATTATGTTGAGATATTTCCATCTATAAATAACTTATAGAGAGTCTTTATCATGAATGAGTGTTGAATTTTATCAAATGCTTTTTCAGCATCTATAGAGATGATGATCTGGTCCTTGCATTTGATTTTATTGATATGGTGTATCACATTTATTGATTTGTGTATGTTGAACCAACCTTGCATCCCTGGGATGAATCCCACTTGATCATGGTGTATAATTTTGTGTATGTATTGCTGTATTCTGTTAGCTAGTACTATATCAAGGATTTTCACATCTATACTCATCAAGGATATCAGCCTGTAGTTTTCTTTTTTAGTTGTATCTTTGTCTGGTTTTGGTAGCAGGGTGATGTTTGCTTCTTAGAATGAGTTTGGGAGAATTGTCTCTGTTTCAATCTTCTGGAATAGTTGTAGCAGGTTTTGGTATGATGTATCATTGTTTTCATTAGTTTCAATAAATTTTTTGATTTTCTGTTGATTTCTTCTTGGACCCATATATCATTAAGTAAAATGCTGTTTAATTCCCATGTGTTTGTATAGTTTCCAGAATTTCGTTTGTCTCAGAAATGGAAAAAACTATCCAAACATTTATATGGAATAACAAAAGACCACGCATAGGCAAAGCAGTTCTGAGCAAAAAAAAAAAAATAAAGTTGGAGGTATAACACTACCTGACTTTAAATTATACTACAAAGCTATAATAACTAAAACAGCATGGTACTGGCATAAGAACAGACACACTGATCAATGGAATAGAATAGAGAATTCAGGAATGAACCCTCACACCTACAGCTATCTGATCTCTGAGAAAGGCACCAAGCCTATACACTGGGGAAGAGACCGCCTCTTCAGCAAGTGGTGCTGGGATAACTGGATATGAATATGCAGGAGAATGAAACTAGACCCATACCTCTCACCATATACCAAAATCAACTCAAAATGGATTAAAGAATTAAATATACACCCTGAAACAATAAAACT
>NW_007726999.1:42868-96806 GCF_000696425.1 Galeopterus variegatus | reverse complement strand
GAGAATTATATTAAGTGAAACGAGTCAGGCACAGAAAGAGAAATATCACATGTTCTCATTTGTGGGAGCTATAAATAAATAAATAAATACACGAACAACTGGGTGGGGGGGAGGAAGACACAACAATTACAATTCCTTGAAGTTGATACAACAAGTAAACAGAAAGGAGATTTCTGTGATGGAGGGGGGAGACGGAGGGGGGAGGGAGGTTTCAGTAATGGGCTACAGTAACCAACCACATTGTATATTGACAAAATAAAATAAAAGTAAAAAAATGAAATAAAAATAAAAATAATTAAAAATAAGGAAAGAAAAAAAAAACAAATAAAAAGATGCATATGACATGGTGCCTGATTTCAAAGGATACAGAGTAGCAAATACATAAGATGAACAAATCTAAATATATAATGTTCAACGTGAAGACTATAATTAGTAATAGCATATTGTATTCATGATTTTTGCTAAATGATTATAGACACTTGCTATAAGGAGAAAAATGGATTACTAGGTGAGATGATATATATGTTCATTTATTTCACTATAGTAACAATATTACTGCATATATGTATCTCATAACACCATATTGTATACCTTAAATATATACAATAAAATTTATTTAAAAAATAAATAAAATATTTAAATCGTGATTTTGAAATATTTCTTTATCGAAAGATTGAATTTTATTATATTGGTGAACCCAAAATGATTACATTCAAAACACTTAGAAATAAAATTTGTTCTGAAAGGAAAATAATATCCACGTACATTAAAGCAAATAGCTTCTTTAAGTTGATAATCTGAATTCTTTTGCCATATTGTGGTTAAAAAAAACCATGAAGTTAAATTTACCATCTTAACCATTCGTAAGTGTACAGTTCAATAGTGTTAAGTTTATTCACATTGTTGTGCAGCAGATTTCTGGAACTTTTTTACCGTGCAAAACTAAAATTCTATCCCTATTAAACATTAATTCCCTCTTTCCCCTCCACCAGCTCTTGGCAACTACCTTTCTACTTTATTTCAATGATTTTGACTACTTTAGATACTTCATGTGAGTGGAATCATACAGTATTTGTACTTTTGTGCTTGGCTTATTTCACTTAGCATAATGTCCTTGAGGTTCATTCATATTGTAGCATGTGACAGGATTTCCTTATTTTGAAGGCTGCATAATATTCCATTGTATTGTACCACATTTCGTTTATATATTCATCTGTCGATAGACATTTAGGTTACTTCCACTTCTTGGCTACTGTGAATAATAGTGCAATGAACATGGGTGTGCAGGTATCTTTTTGAGACCCTACTTTCAGTTCTTTTGGATATATACCCAGAAGTGAGATTGCTGAATCATATGGTAATTCTATTTTTGATTTTTTGAGGAACCTTCATACTGTTTCTTATAATGACTACACCATTTTACATTCCTACGAACAATGCACAAGGGTTCCAATTACTGTGTATCCTCCCCCACACTTGTTATTTTCTGTTCTTTTGATAGTGGCCATCCTAATGGGTGTGGGGTGATGAATTATTTTGCCTTTGAGAGATGCTGGGTAGTGTTTTGAGTTTCCAATTCAGTTAGTTTTCTTTCTCTGCATCAGTGGTTCTCAAAGTGTGGTCCTGGGAACTTGTTAGAAATGCAAATTCTTGGGCCCTACCCCGGACCTGCTGAATTCAGAAACTGGGAGTAGGACCCAGCACTCTGTGTTTTAACAAGTCCTCCAGGTGATTCTGATGCACACAAGTTTGAGAACTGCTGCTCTACACTAATAATTCTTAACCATGGCTGTACATAAGAATTACCTAAGGGCTTCTTAAAATGCTTTTCTGATCTTAAACCTCACTCCAAAGATTCTGATCCATTTGGTCTAGGTTCTGCCTTGGGCCTTGGCATCAGTTTTAAAGCTTTCCAGGTGATTGTGAGGCACAGCAGCCAGGGTTGAGAGCCACTGATTTACAACAAGCAGCAAATCATCTTGACCTTTCAGGAGCACAGCTTCACAGATTTTTCTTTGTCAGTGGCATCTTTCTCTTGACAATGTAATATACCAGTGTTTCTCACTGGCCCCCCTTATCTGCAGGGAATACATTCCAAGACCCCCAGTGGATGCCTGAAACCTCAGATAGTGCCAAATTCTTTATATACCATGCACAAATTTCCTTTTCCTATACAACCTCACGGATAGAAGATTCGTTTTTACTGTAGATCTTAGCAACTTCAGCATGTTTTTTTTCTTTCCTTATTAAGTTGAGATCTTTCACCTCTTCACTTAAAGGAAGTAATTTACAGCTTCTCTTTGGCATACCCGAATTGCCAGCATCACTACTCTTGAGCTTGGGGCCATTATTAAGTCAAATAAGGGTTCCTTGAACATAAGCACTAGGACACCAGACAGCCAATCCGATAACTGAGACAGCTACTAAGTGACTAATGGGCAGATAGTGCAGCACATTGTAGATACACTGGACAAAGGGATGATTCACATCCCAGGTGGGACAGTGCAAGATTTCATCACACTACTCAGAATTGCACACAATTTAAAACTTATGAATTATTTATTTTTGGAATTTTTCATTTAATATTTTTGGTCTGCAGTTGACTGGGTGGATGTAACTGCAGAAAGCAAAACTGCTGATAAGGGGTCAGGGACTACTGTGCATGCATATCACCTAGGGATCTTGTTGAAATCTGTATTGTGATTCAGCAGTTGTAGGATGGGGCCTGAGACTGCATTTCTAACAAGCTCATAGTTGATACTAATACTGCTGGTTCATAGACCATGCTTTGAGAGGCAATGTGATAAGCAACCCTTACAAAGGCAAGGTTTTTGTGTTGGGAAATATTCAAGTTTTCAAATGGAGCCTGTTGTCATCCCCCAAATCATAATCCGATAATCATCGTAATCTGATGTATTTTCTGAATGGATAAATACAAGGTAAATCATCTTTGCTGGCGTTGTGCTTTCATTGATACAAATTTTGTATAGAAGTATTGCCCTGCATTATCTGTGTTTCAACATCTTTGGTGATGAAAGGAAAACCAAAAGATACATAAGCTTAATCGTTCTCTTTGACATTTTACTATTTAGATTATCTTCCATGCCTTATGTCAATAATCATTGTGGATGGATATGTTTTCTTTAATTCCTAAAATGAAATATTACTCTGAACACTGAAACAATGGGAAGATGATGATTGTCCAATGCCTAGCCACACCCTTTATCCATTAGGACTTACACTGAAAGAAAACCCAACTCAAAACAAATTTACACGTAAAGGAGATGTAATGGCTGTTGTTACAGGTGGGAGGTGTTCAAGCTTGAGTCATTTAATTCAGCAACTCAGCAGGATATCAAGGATGTTCTCGGCTTTGTTCTAAGGTTGGCTCCCAAATGGTATAGAAACGCTGAACACTTTCAGGGTACATATCTGCACACCACTTCATCCAGAAGGAGAGAGCTTACAGAAGTGAGGAACCTTCTTTTCCAAAGGAAAATCTCCCCTCATGAATTACTGCCCCTCATTCAGTCACACATTCAATCCTGAACTAGTCCCGGTGGCCAACTGAATACCCTGTATTGATTGACTGAGCCCTGGAGATGGAGAGGGAGATTTCTCATTTTAATGTTTCCTGCTACTTAAATTTTTCATGTAGGCATTTATGGTTTGAATTGTGTCCCCACAAAAGGTATGTTGAGGTCCTAAACTTCAGCACCTCAGAATGTGTCCTTGTTTGGAAGTAGGATCATTGCAGGTGTGGTTGAGATGAGGTCATACTCCAGTGGGTCCCTAATCCAGTGACTGGTGTACTTATAAGAAAAAGGCCATGTGAATACAAGGAGACAAGGAGACACAAGGAGAACACCACGTGACAATGAAGGTAGGGATTGGAGTTATGCAGCTTCAAGCCAAGGAATGCCAGAGATCCTCTGCAAATCATCAGAAGCTTGGAAGAGGCAAGGAAGAATTTCCCTACAGGTTTCAGAGAGCACCTGGCCCTGCCAACTTTTTGATTTCAGACTTCTAGCCTCCAGATCTGTGGAACAATACATTTGTTGTTTTAAGCCACCCAGTTTTTGGTATTTTGTCACAGCCATAAGAAACTAATATGACACTTACTTTCACTACATTAGTTTTAAACATTAGAAAATTAAGTGTATGTTGGAAGAAGAAGGGTAGGTTATTCTGAAGGCAACAAAAATAAAACAGCATGACATTTCCAGAGGACTATGAGCAGATGCTGTTAGTGGTCAGTTCATTTTCCTCAGTGTCTTAATTTTATTGTTTTCTTCATCTTCATTGCTCTGTACTCTATGCTACTGTTATTTGTTACCTGGACTATTTCAGCAGCTTCTCAGCTTGTCTCTATGTTTTTACTCTTGCTTTCTTCTAGTCCTGTTCTCCAAAAGGTAGCTACAGTTGTCTTGTTAAAGCACAAATCTGATGATCCACTGCTAAAAAGTCGTTCATCATCCTTCCATCGTTTCAGTGTTTATTCAGTGGTTTCCCATTATTTTATAATAAAGATCAAACTCCATATATGGAATGCAAGGTATGATGTTATCTAGACTAGCTAGGATTCTACTCCCCCTCCCTGTGGACTCTAGTCACTGACATCCCATCAGTTCTTCAAGCACAGAATTTTGCTTCCTACCCCAAACTACACATGCTGTTCCCATTGCTTATACTGCTGTCTCTCTAATCCTACTTTCCCATTCACCTGGTTTCATGCCCATTCATTCTTCATATTTACTTCCTCATGGAAACCTCTGACTCATCAATACCAGGTCAAGTCTCCCTGGCATATACTTTCATAGTATACCATACTACTTTCCAGTAATAATAATTATAATTTAATAGCTAACAATAATTATATGAAGGTACTATAGGTAACACTAATTTGAAATCATGGCTGTTGACACCAAAATTTAAAACCCCCAGTACTCTAACTTCCTTATGGGCAGAGCCCATTTTCTTTCTTGATCACTTTTGTATCCTAACATAGTGCTGTGCACATAGTAAGTACTTAACTAATGTGTAATTTTTTTAAAGAAAACATTAATGAATGAAATGTAGTTTTAAGAAAGTAAGGGGCCAACCTTGGTGTGTGTGGGGGGGGGGGCAGGCAGGGGGTGGTTTCCATATCACACTAAGGAGCTTGTATTTCATTCTGCAATCAAGCAGTTGTGGACTTTTTGAGCATGTGGGTGGATATAATTTTAAAAATTGAGACCAGCATAGAGTTCACAACTTTTTATTTTGCCAGGCCAGGACGTTATAAAGAGGCACCCCTGCCACCATCACTTCATAAAACAAAGAGTATGTGATAATAAATACATAATCATAGAATATAGATCATTTAAAATGAATACATTTGGTTTTTGTGGAAAAATCATCACATTGTCTTTATTTTTCTCAGTCACATTGTGCAACATACCAATAGAAGTGTATGGACTGGCACTAGTCAGCAGATCAATGTTTAGAAAGACATTTTGACTTTTTTTTTTTCATGTGACTGAACTTTATGGCTTCTGGATTTTGTGACATAAATTGATGATTTCCCCACTCCTAGTTAATGAAGAAATTATCCCTTGTTTTCATCTAATATTTTTGGGTTTTTTTAATATATTTAGAACTTTGAACTATTTCAAATTGATTCTGTTGATAGGCTTTCTATCCTTTCTCCCCCAGATGGCTATTTGGATTTCCTAAGATCATCTTTTCCTCACTCAAGTGGAAGGCCATCATTATCATGTGCTAAATTCTCATATGCATCGGTCCTATTTCTGAACTTTCTATTCTATCATGGTGTATATCTATGAACTAGGAACATTTTACTTATTGATATTGTAATTGAAATCCAAAAGGAAAAGGAGAAAGAAAATGAAGCAAAAGCAATATTTGAAGAGTTAATAGCTGAGAATTAGTTTCAAACTGATGTAAGACAGTTTGGGTTGATACCCAGAGATTCAAGTTCAGAAAACCCCAAATAGGAAAAAAAACAACTAGGAAACTGCACTTATGCACATCATGGAAAATCAGCTGATAAACAAGACGAAGTCATTGAGAACATCTTAAAGTAGTTAGAGAAGAAAGACATTACCTCCAAAGGAGCAACAGTATGACTGACAGCTGATGTTTTGTCAGAAACAATTGAAACAAGAAAGCAATGGAAATACATCTTTAAAATGCTTATAAAAGCTAATTGACAGCCTAGAATTCTGTCTAGCAAAAATATGCTTCAAAAGTGAAGGTGAGATAAAGACATTTTCAGAAAAAGACTAAGGAAATCTCTTTCCAGCAGGCCTACTCTAAAAGAAATATTTAACGGATTTCTTTAGGCAGGAGCAAAATGATACTGGATGGAACATGAAAATGCAGGAGGGAATGAAGAACACATGAAGATATGTAGTCTGTAAATATAAATGAATTTCTGTACAAAACAATAATTGTCATGTCTTGAGCTTAAGTTATTTTTGTAACTAAAATGCATGACAACACTCAAAGAATTTAGGAAAGCAAATAGATTGAGTTGTTAGGTTCTAGAATTATCAGGAAAATGAAAAAATAGTGATTTGTATTAGGATGTAATAAGCCAAAAATGTGTGTTATAATCTGTAAGTTAAACACTAAAATTTAATAGAAGCCTCTATGGCTTAGCACTCCTAGGTAAGTAAATAAATGAAAAGATATGTCCACAGAAACACTTGTACACCAATGTTCATGATAGCTTTATTTATAATAGTCCCTGAAGGAAACAACCCAAATGTCCTTCAATAAGAGAATAAACAAATTATGATGTAATATCCCTACCATGGAATATGACTCAGAAATAAAGAGGAATAATGACATGGATTAATCTCAATGTGTGAAAAAAATATAAAATTTTTTATATGATTTTATTTATGTGAAGTTCTGGAACAGACAAAATTAATATATGATTGAGAGAGGTATTAACTGGAAATGGGCATGTAAACTTTCTGGGATGATAGAAATGTTCTACATCTTGATGGAGGTAGTTATGTTTGCCAAAAATCAAACTATACCTTTAAATCTGTGCATTTTATTTTATGCAAATTCACTTTAATAAAAATTATCACGATATCAATGTAAGGAAAAAGTAGCAAAAATGTTATTAAACAGAAGGAAAATAAAGAGGGAACATAAACCAGATGGGCCAAATAGAAAACACATGGTAGGACAGTAGATATAAATCTAACTATATCAGTAATACATTAAATGTAAAGGGACTGAGTATTCCAGGTAAAAGAAACAAACTGTCAGTGTTATTTGCACATTTCTTGGTTTAGATTTTTCTGTGCTGCATGCAAGGGACACTTTCTTTTTGATTTTGGCAGCTGGCTGGTACGGGACCCGAACCCTTGACCTTGATGTTACAAGGCTGCGTTCTAACCAACTGAGCTAACCAGCCAGCCTTAAATGGTTTTATTGTTGTTTTTGTTTGTTTGTTTATGGTGGCTGGCCAGTATGGGGATCTGAAATCTTTGACCTTGGTGTTATAACACCATGCTCTAACCAACGTAGCCAACTGGCCGGCCCCAAGAGATACTTTAAATCATAAGATACAGAATGGTAAAAGTAAAAGGGTGGATAAAAATATACCATGCAAGCATTAACCCAAAGCAAGCTAGCATAGTGTTATTAATCTGCAGACAGTAAGAGAATTATTTTTTAGGCTACATGTTGTCTAGAAACTACTGAATATACTCAGATATAAAATGTGAACCCCATTTTCACAATCAAAAACCAACATTGTTCAAATTAGTGGGAGAGAATTCTTTTCAGGTAAAAAGAGCAAGTAATATTCTTCAAAATCATTAGAGGGAAGCAAATCTAGAAATACAGTTAACAGAAATTTTCTACAGTCTGTAGAACCAAGAGAAAGCTATTCCTTCAGCCATACACCTGGCTTTAGAAGGGTTTAGATAAAAAATTAATACCAGAACCCTGAGTATTTGGAGTATTGTCTTATGCTAAAGTTTACCATTTTATGAACTCTGCATGGACTAGCTCATTTTGTGGGTTTAATTACTCCCAACTAACCATGTATATTATTCTTATAAAGTAAAAATCACTTTTTAGAAAACAGCCAGGGTTCAAATCTGGGATTCACTACTTACTAGCTAAGAACATTAGGCTAGTAACTAAACCTTCATTGGCCTCAATTTCTGTCAGGAGCTCAGTTGAGCTGGAGAAAGCTGAATTGGCCAGTTGTCAGAGCAGCTAATTAAGACAACAAGCCAAAATGGAAGTAACACTCAAGTATTTAATCACTTACCTAGATAATATAAATGAAGGCTAAACCAGAGAAAGTGCTGGCTCCCCCTGGTCCATTTTCCCCCATAGAACATCAGTGGAGAATAGGGTGGACCAGCACAGATGTGGGAGTGGTCTCACCGCTGAGGTGTAAAGCTACATGACTACGTCAATTGGGTTACAGCCATTGTTACGCTAATTGTATGGTTAAGGCTATTCATAACTAAAGCCAAAATGTTTCATAATTTTACTTATACTAAGTTTCCATTTTTATTGTCGGGGCTAGGGCTAAGACCCTTCAAACCTGTTGTACAGACTGGGTCACCAGACCCCTCATGCCGGGCTGGGTCATAGACCCCTCACATGTATGTCCACACTAGGTAATTGGGAAAGATCCCAGAAGCCATTGGCAGATGACACAAGCTCAGTCCTCAGCAGTAGCAACAAAAGCAGCAGCAGCTGTGGCCTCTCGGGGCATCCCAGGGGCACTGGCAGCAACAAGCCTCCAGCAGTAGTAGCAACATCCCCAGGGGCGGGGGGGCCCGATGGATCAGAGCCACTTGTCTTTTATACTTAAGTCCATAACCCAGGACACCTGGGTGCACATGTGCAATTACATTAGACAATAACCAAGAAACACCTGAGCACACATGCATATTTACATCAAATGCTCAGCAAGATTCCGAACATCTGAGGGGCCCTGACCATTTTCCTATATTTTCCCTACATGAAGGAACCCTAGACAAAAGGCTTCTGCAGTTTTATGAACCTGAGGACCAGGGGGAGGAAGGGGGAAAGGCTAGGAGTGGAAAAGTACTGGATCAGAGTGGACAAAAAAAGTCTTCAGGGTTCTTTCTCCTTTTCTCCCCTGATAAAGAGGTCTCAGCTGAAGACTCCAGATAAAAAGGCCTCCCAATGAAGGCACCTGGGCTAGGAGTGTAGATATGAGTAAGAACGTGGCTGGGGGTAAGGCAGCTTCAGAGACTGCAGTGTATAGTCTGTGTGGGGAGAGCAGCTTTCCTTTCCCTTGGGTGGCCTACCAGGTAAAGCCTTTGTAATTGTGTATGGTTGGGTCTGAAAAGTCACACACACATAGATTTTTCACTAGGAGCTGGACTCAGTTTTCTCAACTGTAAAATGGAGATTATAAATGAGATAAGGCATATAAAATGTTTAGGAAAATACCTGACATATAATAAGCTCCCAGTAAGTATCTGTATTATAATTAATATTATCCCTGAGTTAAAGTCCTTTACAAGTATTATAAGCAATTTCTGTAAGTAATTGCAATTAAGATTCTGATATCTGATCCTTATAAGCTACTGGTGAAAATAAAACGGGTAAAACTTTTCTACAAAGCCATTTTGCAATATATATCAAGGACCTTAGATATTGAAACTCTTTGAGCAAGTTCACTGCTAGAAATTTATTCTAAGGAAGCAACCCAGTGTGCAGGAAAAGATGTATGCTCAGAGATGATCATTGCGCTATTTCAAACAATAAAAAATGAAATGTCTGATTACAGGAAAAGTGCTTTTAGAATTTTTTTTCATTCATATGATGGAATATTCTGTAACTCTTAAAAATAATGTTCACACATACACAAGCAATTCACCGAGATAACATTTATCACCACATTGGCACAAATCCAAATGTCTTTTTTTTTTTTTTTTTTTGGACAAGTAAGGGGATCGCAACCCTCGGCATGGTGTGGTCTGCACCATGCTCAGCCAGAGAGCACACTGGCCATCCCTATATAGGATCTGAACCCGCGGCGTCAGCGCTATCAGCACCGCACTCTCCCTAGTGAGCCATGGGGCTGGCCCTGGCAGTTTCTTATAAAATTAAACATATGCCTATCACAGAGCCCAGCCATCTAATATTAGGGTAACATTAGGGTAGTATTCACTACTCAGGAGAAATGAAAACATATGTGCACACAAAGACTTGTACATGAATGTTATAGCAACTTTATTCTCAAAAGCCAAAAACTGGAAACAACCCAAATGTCCATCAACATGTGAACAGATTAGAAGAAGGAAAAAATTGCAGATATTTGTATAATAGAATTCTACCAGCAGTAGGAGCAAATTACAGGTGTACCCAACAACATGGATTTATGTATGTGGGATCCGAACCCTCGGGCGGGAGCCCCGCCGTGCTTCCCAAGCGGCGCACTATCCAGTGCGCCACCGGGCCGGCCCCCAAATGTCTTTTGACACTACCTCCTGACATCAAGGATGTGGGGAAACTGGTACTCTCATACTTTATGAGTAGGAGTGCAAATGGATACATTCCCTAAGGCAGGCAATTTGGAAATATCTACACAGAGTTACAAATGCATATACCCTTTGACAAAGAAATCCTGCTTCTGGGAAATTATCTCAAAATATATTTGCAAACATGTATGTATGTGTGTGTGTATGTATGTGTATACACACATACAAAGCTGTTTACCATTGTTTATAATGGCAAAAAAAAATGAAAACAACTGAAAGGAACTAGTTAAATAAATTGCATAGGAGTGTGTCCATTTGGTGGTATTCTATGCACCTGTAAAAATGGAGGATGCTCTATTTCACTGATGTGGAAAGATCTCAACATATGTTGTTATATCAGTAAATCAAGATATAGAACAGTGTATGATCAATTACCTTTTGTGTGAGAAAGTGAAAAAATGTGAGTTTTTTCAATGTGTTTGCATTTGCTTATATTTGGAAATAAGCGTAAGAAACTGTGGTAGGCTAAATAATGGCTCCCAAAGATATATCCACTTTCGAATCTCTGAAACCTGTAAATATTACCTTATATGGCAAAAGATGTGATTAAGTTTATCCTGGATAACAGGAATGGGCTCTAAATGTCCTTACAAGTATCCTTATAGGAGAGAGAGATTACACACACACAAGAGGAGGAGGCACTGTGACTACAGAGGCAGAGAATGGAGTGATGTGGCTACAAGTCAAGGAATTCCAGCAGCCAAAGAAGCTGGAAGAGGCAAGGAACAGTCTCTTGCAGAGCCTTTGGAGTGAGCATAGCCCTGCCAGCCCCTTGATTTCCACTCAGTGATACTGAGTTCAGACTTCTAGTCTCCAGAAATTTGAGAGAATAAATTTCTGTCACCTTAAGCCACCACGTTTATGGTAATTTGTTACTGCGGCCATAGGAAACTAATACAAAAACTAATACAAATAATCACCTCTTGGGGAGAATTAGGGGTGATTGAAAGACAGAGGTATAAGCGAGACTTTTCACTGATGATCTTTTTATATTGTTGAATTTTTTGAACAAGATAAATAAATTTTAAAATTAAACTGTTAAAAAAATTAATTTATTATTCAAATCAAAACTTTTCCCTTCTTCTCAGCGCAGGTATGGCCCCAAGTTCTGCTAAGCAGCGGTGGGGAAGGAGACTAGACGGTATACTGAACCTCTACTTGCTCTGCTGCTCCTGTCTGGCTCCTGAAGTGAAGACTAGAGGTAAAAAGCAATCCCTCTTGATTGGCCCTGGCACAATCTAGCTGTTGATACCTCTGTCATAGCAGGTGCCCAGCTGCAGACTCTTTATCTCATAGCTTGTTTGACTGTGCTTCTTGGAGATCCCTGTGGAGGCCTTGGCATTGTTGCGTTCCATGAGCAGGGTGAGTGATGACCTCATGAGTCCCTACCCTTTGGCATTACATCCCTCGGGGCACTCCTGTCTCTTGAAGGCAGATCTTTTGGGTAAGATCTTTTCAAGATAGCTCTATGGGCTACCTTCTACAGCATCTACTTGGCCTACAGAGAAACCCACCACTGATCTTGTAAGTATAGTGCTCCCACTGCTTCCTTCTCTCCCACCTGTCAGGGGCAGCTCTCAGACTTTCTCCAAGGGACACTTTGGCATTGGTGTTAGTGCTCTTTAAAGATCTGGGATTGGCATCAGGACTTCCCAAGAGCTCTCTTGTCCTCTACTCTGGTGGTACAAGGCATACCTGCAAATATGTACAGCTCAGCAAGCACCAGCTGCAGAGTGAGATACCCTGTCCCCTTTGGACAAGCATTCCTCCCTCCTCTTCAAAGGATTTTCTTGGTGACCCCTTGACTTGCCTTCACGGGGGAGAGAATGTCCCCATGAGGGAGAAAGCAAAAATGCCAGGATGCTCTCATTTCTTGTCACTTTAAGAAACCATCTCTCTTCTCACTTTTGTAATAAGTCTCTTTGGGTTTCTCCTAAGTAAACTGGAGGTAGGTGGTGGTCGCTGAATCAGTCTGGCCACCTCTCACTAAGTCAGCACCTGTCTTTAGAATGCTAGACACTTGGTGACCATAGGCCTCAGCTCTGGGGGCTTCACAGGACTCTCCAGACAATAAAAAAAGCCCTATGTGAATTTGTAGCAGATTAAAAGAGAACCAGAATGATCATCTGTTTAAATAACTAGGTTATCTATATCATAAATTACATTAAATATTTTCTTATTTTGTTAGGTTCTGTGTCATGTCATATGTCATAACTATTTGTCAGCTCTATGGCCAAGGGTTAATTTGTTAGTGAGAGGGCAGCATTTCCTGAAGAGATATTTAAACATGAAATTAAATACACTTTTTCCCCTGCTCAACTGGCTTTTATCAAGCTTATACCCTCAGCATGGGGCTTCACTTTTCATATAATAGTTTTTTTCTCTCTCTTAAGGGTTTCCTGTAATTGAGACACAAGCCTATTACTGACTGTGGTACAATAAAAGTGTGTTTCTCTAAATTGATATGGCAGTGTCTTAACTAAAAATAATATTTTAGCCATTGCAGGCATTATGAAATTTTAAGGATCAAAGCTGTTTATAGTAAAAGTATTTAATTTTCTACGTTTGCTTTTATCTTTATAGCAAGAAGAGAAAGTTGTAATAGACCAAACTCATTATGACACATTTAGTAATGCAATGAAGAGACTATTTTAGGCACTCCAAATTTATATCTAAAATTTTTGATCAATTTTTATTTTGGAAAATGTTCAGATTTTCATCTCTTTTGGCTTTATATTTTTGTGGAATTCCTTTTCTGAAGAGGATTATATAGCTAAGAAGGAGAAACTACATGTAAAAAAGCACTTTAAAAAAACTTTTCAATTTGAGGCCATTTTAGATTTGCTTCTGAAGAGTTGCAAAAATAGTATAGAGAGATCCTGTATACCAAGGGAAAACTCCTTATGTTAACATTTTCTATAACTATAATAAAATGCATTTTATTAATTAAAATACTATTTTCATATAAAGATCTGGACAGCTGAGATTATTGTCATGTATCTTTCTCAGTTATCTTTTTTTAGATGTAAACTTAAAGAAGGTATAACTAGGAATAATTGGATTTGTACCCTAACAAAGGCCATTTATTGCCACTGCTCTGCATTTAGAAGGTCAGTTACTTTTTTTCTTTTTCCTTTTTGTCTTTTTTCGTGTCCAGCAATGGATCGCAACCCTCAGTGTCGCGCCCTTACCGGACCGGGACCGGCAACGGGATCGCAACCCTCGGCATCGCGCCCGCACCTCGCTCAGCCAGTGAGCGGGAACCGGTCTGTATGTGGGATCCGAACCCTCGGCGGGAGGACTGCCGTGCTCCCAAGCGGTGCACTGTAGCAGTGCGCCACCGGGCCGGCCCCGGTCAGTTACTTTTGATATTAACTTTCATTAGGTCTTATTTATGTAGCATGTTTTTATTCTGTTCCTCTTATGGGCTAAACTCTTATAAAGTTCCTGCCCTCAATGAGCTTACCTTCTAGTTGGGAAACAAAAAAGACAGAACAAATGACATGGATAATTACAACAACATGATGGATATTATAATCCAACAAAGTCAGTTCATTAGTCGTGGGAGCGTATAACACATGACTCTAACCCATCTTGGGGAATCAGTGAAGACGTTTTCAATGACATTGGTCCCAACTGTAGCATAAAGGAGAAGTAGGAAGCATATCAGCAAAGAATGGAGAGATTATTTCAGGCTGGGGAACAAGAAGGGGAAAGGCTGGGAAGTGAGAGATAAAGAGGGAAAAGGTGGGAAGGAGGAAGGAGAGAGACAGAGACACAGATACGGTGATAGATAGAGAGACAGACTAATATTTGTCAGAAAGAGAAAATCAGTCAGGAGGATAGGACTAGGACAGAGGGACTGGTGAGTTGGTGAGTGGTGGAGGGAGGCAAGGAATGTAAAGCTGGAGAGAAGTAAGGAGAGGCCAGATCATTGAAAGTCTTGCAAAACATTGTTAAGGGTTTATTTGGAGGACAGTGGCAAGTCTCTGACTTGTTTTAAGCAAGGAGATGACATGATCTGATTTGTGTTTGGAAAGAGTACTTTGGCTACCATTTGGAGAGTGGATTGGAGTGGAGCAATACCAGGCAGGCAGCATTAGGAAGCTGCTGCAACAATCCAGGTGAAAGATGTGGCCTGAACAAGGTAGTGACAAGGCAAATGAATGGAACTGAGAAATATTTTAAGATCCAAAATGACAGAACTTTGTGACTGCTTGTGTAATACATAGCCTGTTAAGGCAGATATTTAATGGGGTGCCCTTGGCAGGTGATGTCCTTGAAACAGATCTTCGTAGTACTCAACTCTTCTGGTTATATAATTTTCCCCCATAAAATGCAAGTAGAAGAAAGAATAGAGGGGAAAAAAACACACAAAAATAAGAACCCAAACAAAAACGAGATCCCTGTGAGGTCTTCAGCAGGGGGCTTTTCTTCTGTATCCCATCTATTCTTCAGTCTTGTTAGTTTTTCCATCCAACTGCCTCTCAGAGCCTCAGCTCCCCTCCATTTCTCTTTCCCACCTCCAGTTTGAGTCCTCATTACTTCACATTTTTTTTACTAAACAAACTGCCCATTGGTCTTCCTGCTTCTTTCTTTTTTGTTTTCTCTATTTTGTTGCAGATTAATCTCCCTAGAAGTCTGTTTTTGTCTCAATATACTCTTCTTTGAATGTTGTGTATTATAGAGTAGTTCTGTTTTGTGGACTAGCTCATATGCAGAGTCTCCCACCAGGCCCTCTGGTCTGCCTTCCAAGGGTCTTATGTCATTGGGCAGCCCTGCTTCCCACCCCTAAAACCCACCTTCTAGACTTGAACTGCCTGATGCATAGCCACTAGCCACATGTATAACCGAATGCTTAGTTTATCCAGTGGGCCTGGAGAACTGAACTTTTAATAAATTTTAATTATTTGGCATTTAAATTTAAAACTGAAGCAGTTTTGTCAATGTGGACAAGAATATTAATGGAAAATAATTTTTTTTGTATTCGATTTAATTATTGGAAAACTTTTAAGTGTGTTTGGGACAAGTTGGGTATGTGAATTCATTTTTTAGGTTATAAATTTTGTAATATCTAAATGCAAATCAAGTGTTTCTGATGCAAATGTAGCATCCAAATTGAGATATGCTTAAGTGTGAAATGCATATTAGATTTCAAAGACTTGTTATGAGCAAAAGAATGTAAAATATGTCAGTTTTTGTATATTTGATTACATATTGAAATAATAGCATTTCGTATATACTGAGTTAGTTAAAATATATTATTAAAGTAAATTTCATCTGTTGCTTTTTGCTTTTCTAATGGGGCTACTAGAAAATTTTAAATTACATGTGTGGTGTGTGTGATATTTCTATCAGAGAGTGCTATTCTAGAGTGGTTCGGACATTTTTCTTATTCTTTCATCCCTTCAACTTAGATTTTCCAGGGCCAACTCAGTTTTTAATATTTCCTATAACCGCCCCCCCCAAATTTTCATAAATAACTCATACTCATTAAATAACCTGTCTGAATGAATGGTTTGGAAAATGTGATCCAGGATTCTACCCCTTCCTAGTGTATCTAATGTTGTTGTTCTCATCTGGAGCCTCCTTGTTTTCTTTTCCAAAGCCTATATATGCTTCTGGGTCCAACTCAGGTGACCTGCCTCACCCCAACCCTGTGCCTTTTTGGACCACCTGCCATAGGTGGTTGTTTCTAATCTCTCAGTTCACAGAGAACCTAGAATTAGTTGCCATGTATTCAGACTCATCACCACACTCCTTACTGCTTTGCACTGTTCTGACTTCTTACATGTAAATTTTACCCTTCCTTCTAGAAATTTAAGTCGTTTGAGTTAAGCATCCTGTTTTCTCCCTTTTTGACACACCCACCAGATCTATTTTTTTTCTGAGCAACATTGACAAAGGCCCAGTAAGAACCAGTTGGTAAATAACTCAGTGAGGGAAAATTCCAAATACTTGAAGTATACCTCTATTGAGTTGCCAAATATTAAATTTGTCAATCTTAATCAATTTGAAATATATATTTATGTTTGTAAAGATATCCAGTAGTGGAAAATGCAATTGCCATGGAGTCAGCAAACTAAGGCTGTTATTCCAGTTCTGCCTCTCCAGTGTCTGACCTTGGGCAAGTGCACTTCACTTTTCTGAGACTGATTTTCTTCATCTAGAAAACAATTAGATTAGGTAATCCCTGAGGTGCATTTCAAATTATGTATTTTATAAGTCTATAATGGAAATCTTTCTCAAATGCCTTACACACTAAACTGAGTTTTTAAAAAATAGAACATGCTGAACAAAATTTAGCATTTTAAAAAATGTCAGGGTCATTACTGAGAATGTCAATTATGTCAATTATTATGCACCGACAGTGTAATGCAGCTAAGGGGTTATCGTGATGTGTATGGCTGCTTACTCTCCAGAGCATGTGGTTTTTATTTTTTGATTAATGTCTGCCCTTTAATTTCCTGTTTTAATGTCAGACTACCACCTGTCACTTCTTAGTGCTGACACTGGCCCTGTTCTTATTAATACCTTCCCTGTCCCTCTCCCATCAAATTTGGGACGTCTGAGCAACAGTGATGTGGAGAAACCTAGTAACGATATGCTTATTTAACATATGTCTGAAATCAATCATTTAGTTACTCAACAACCATTTATTGGGTGCCTATACTTCTGTGAGAGGCACAAGATGGTGCAGGGGGTGAAGAAGAAATAATTTTAAAACTATTTTAATAATTTTGAGGTCTTTACAGTGAGAAACATATGTAAACTTTAATGAAGGGCTTCTGCAGGCCTTTCTCTTCACTTCTCAATTTCCAGCCCCTTTCCTGATGGCTGAGTTTCCAAGACAAGTCATCTATGGTTAATAGAGGGCTTAATAGTAATGATTAATCAACACAGGGAGGAGCTATCACAGCAATATGCAGAGACAAGTAGAACAGAACAGAAAGTCCAGAAATAGACTCCCTGTGTATATAGGAACTGGGTGTATAATGGGAGTACTTTCCAAGACAGAGAAAAAAGAATGGGTTATTTAGTGTCTCATCTGATTCTTACAATAAGCTTGTGAGCCAGATGACATTATTCTCTCCATTTTACAGATAAGGTAAAGAAAGGTTAAGAAACTTGCCCAAAGTCCTAGGGGAAATAAATGATAGATCTGAGAGAAAGGATTTTGTCTTTGGTCTATTTCTACCCAACCTCAATACTGGGTCGTTTCATGTGTTAGATCATCTGAACCCTTCCTAAGCTACTCTAGTGGTCAAAAGAAGCAAATAGAAAAGTGGTTTTCAACCAGGAATAATCCCTTCACCCTGCTGAAAGCATGTGACAATGTCTGAAGACACTTTTGGTTGTCAGAACTGGGTGGGAGGTGCTGTTGGCATCTGGTGGATAGAGGCCAGAGATGCTGCTATATGTCCTATGATGTGCAGGCCAGTGCCCAAGAATGATCCAGCCCAAAATGTCAATAATGCTGAGGTTGAGAAACACTACAATAGATTAAGGAAAGCTTTTAGTCCCTCACTAGTGATGTGGATTGGGTCAAAATAAATATAGTATTTGAAGTCTATTTTTTATTTTTTTTCCTTGGTCACACTGGATCGAAGTAAGGAACAAGTGGGAGGAAGGTGGGAAACAACTGCTAATGCTGGAAAATGCCTGGAAATATTTTAATTTTATTTTTTCCCATAGGAATATAAGTAAAATCTAAAAATCTGCTATGTATTTGCCATGATTTCTGACCCTCCTGTTTTTGTAGTTTTATTTTTTATTTGTTCAATTTTTAAAATTTTTATTTTTAATTGACAAAAAATAATTAGATATATTTATGGGGTACAATGTGATGTTTTGATATATGTTTACGATGTGGAATGGTTAAATCAGGCTAATTAGCAAATCCATTACCTCACATACTTACCATTTTTTTGAGGTGAAGACATTTAAAATCTACTCTTTCAGCAATTTTGAAATATACAATGAACAAATGTACCAAGAACATGCAATGGAGAAAGGACAATCTCTTCAATGAACAGTGTTGAGAAAACTAGATATCACAAGCAGAAGAATGAAATTGGACTCTTATCTCACACCATATATAAGAATCAACTCAAAATGGATGTGTTCTTTTTTTTTTTTTTTTTTTTTTTTTTTTTAGTGCATATGCATTCTTGAAATTAGGTGTAGTCCGGTGACTGTAATGGGAGTTGCTGCAGATGGATGTGTTTAAAAGCTGCTCATTGCAGCTCCTGCTGCTGCTGCTACCACTACAACTACCACATGACTGCATTGACACAGTGTGGGTCACAAGCAGAGCCACCAGCAAAAGGTGAGTAAGTACCAAAGACAAACCAAATAAAAGGTAAGTAAGTATCAAAGACAAACAATAAAAGGGAAAGAAAGGAACAAGAGATATTTAAAATAACCAAATGAAAATCAGTGAAATGCCAGGAATAAGACAATACCTTTCAATAACAAACCTAAATGTAAGTGTATTAAATTTCCCACTCAAAAGACATAGACTGGCTGATTAAAAGACTAGACCCAACTACATGCTGCCTACAAGAAACTCACCTCACCTGTAAAGACTCACACAGACTAATAGTGAAGGGATGGAAAAAGACATACTACACAAATGGAAACCTAAAATGAGCAGGAGTAGCTATTCTTATATCAGATAAAACAGACTTTAAACCAAAAGCAGGGCCAGCCTGTGGCTCACTCGGGAGAGTGCGGTGCTGATAACACCAAGACTGCGGGTTCGGATCCCACATAGGGATGGCCGGTTGGCTCACTGGGTGAGCGTGGTGCTGACAACACCAAGTCAAGGGTTAAGATCCCCTTACCGGTCATCTTTAAAAAAAACCAAAAAACCAAAAGCCATAAAAAAGGACAAAGAAGGTCATTATATAATGGTAAAGGGATCTATCCAGCAGGAAGACATAACAATCCTAAATATACACACACCCAACCTCAGTGCACCCAGATACATAAAGCAAACACTATTAGACCTAAGGAAAGACATAGACCCCAATACAATAATAGTTGGGGACCTCAACACCCCTCTGTCAACATTGGACAGATCATCTAGGCAGCAAATCAACATAGAAACATAAGATTTAAACTATACTTTTATTGGATTTGGCAGACATTTACAGAATATTGCATACAACAATTACAGGATATGCTTTCTTCTTGTCAGTACATGGAGCATTCTCCAGGATAGAGCACATGTTAGGTTACAAACCAAATCTCAACAAATTTTTAAAAAATTAATCATTTCAAGTATCTTTTCAGACCACAGTGGATTAAAACTAGAAATTAATAGCAAGTGAAACTTTGCAAACTATACAAATACATGAAAATTAAGTAATATGCTCCTGGGCCGGCCCGGTGGTGCACTCGGTAGAGTGTGGCACTTGGGAGCATGGCGGCGCTCCTGCTGAGGGTTCGGATCCCATATAGAGACCGGTCCGCTCACTGGCTGAGCGCGGTGCAGGTGCGACACCGAGGGTTGCAATCCCGTTACCAGTCACAAAAAAAGACAAAAAGGAAAAAAAAAAGTAATATGCTCCTGAACAACCTGTGGGTCAAAGAAGAAATTAATCAGGAAATCAAAAAAATTATTGAAACTAATGAAAATAAAGATACATCATACCAAAACCTGTGGGATACTGCAAAAGCAGTACTAAGCAGGAGATTATTGCAATAAATGCTTATATAAAAAGAATAGAAAAACTTCAAATAAACAACCTAACATTATGCCTCAAAGAACTCGAAAAACAAGAATAATCCAAACCCCAAATTAATATATGTGTTAGTCCCCTTTTGTGTCACTATAACAGAATACCTGAGACTGGGTAATTTAAAAAAAAAAAAACAGAGGTTTATTTGGCTTATGATTCTGGGACACCTGCATCTGGTGCAAGCCTCACGCTGCTTCTACTCATGGCAGAAAATGGCAGGACAGCCAGTGGGTACAAGGAAATCGCATGGCAAGAGTAAGCAAGGAGAGAGGGGAAGTGCCAGGCTCCTTTTAACAGCCAGCTCTCACAGGAACTAATAGAGTGAGAATTCACTCACATACACTGGCCCCCCCAGGGATGGAATCAATGTATTCTTGAGGCATCTACACTCATGACTCCCAAACCTCCCAATGCTGCCACATTAGGAATCAGATTTCAACATGAGCTTTTGGGTGGGGGTGGGGGACAACATATCCAAACTATACACTCTTCCCCTGGTACCCACAAACTCATGTTCCTTTCACTTACAAAATACAATTATTCCATGCCAATAGTCCCAAAAGTCTTAGCTTGTTCCAGCACCAACTTAAAAGTCCAAAGTCCAAAGTCTCATCTGAGACTAATGGCAAAACTCTTTCCAGCTGTGGACCTGTAGAAACCAAAAACAAACTATCTACTTCCAAGATACAATGGTGGAACAGACGTTGGGTGCACATTCCCATTCCAAAAAGGAGGAATAGGTCAGAAGAAAGGAAAAACAGGCCTCAAACAAGTCCAAAACCCAGCAGGACAGACATTAAATCTTAAAGCTCCAAAATAATCTCCTTTGACCCCAAGTCCTATATCCTGGGCACAATGGGGCATTTGGGCCCTGAAAGTGGTGGGAAGCCCCACCCCCTGGCTTTGCCAGGAGCAGGCCACTGGGTAGCACTGGTACCTGCATCTTTTCCAGGCAGACATTGCACATTGCTAATAGCCCTACAGTTCTGGGGTCCTAGTGGTGGCCCCATTCTCATGACTCTACTAGGCATTGCCCTGGTGGGGGCTCTCTGTGGGGGCTCTGAGCCAACATTTCTGTTGAGCATTGCTCCAGTAAATGCCCTCTGTCTTGGCTCCACTCCTGTGGCAAGTCTTTGCCTGGGCCCCCAGGATTTTCTATACATCCTCTGAAATCTGGGTGGAGGCTGCCACACCTCCACTGCTCTTGAGTTCTTCCAACCTGCATACTTAACAGGATGTGGACACTAGCAAGATTTCCAGCTTGCAGTCTCCAGTGCTGTGGCAGGGATCACACTTGGGGCCACTTGAGACAAGGCCACTCCAGCCAGAGTGGCTGTGATGCAAGGAGATGCTTCTCGAGGCAGTGCAAGGTATTAGCACCCCAAGCCCTGGAACAATTTAATCCTCCCAGGTCTCCCTTGAATTTTTCTTGTGAAAATGCTTTCTCATTCTCTACCACGTGGCCAGGCTGCACATTTTCCAAATCTGTATGCTCTGCTTCCCTTTTAATTATAAATTACAGCTTTACATCATGCCTCTGTTGCTATAACTGAGTGTAGACTGTTACAAGTAGCCATGCAGCTGTCTGAATGCTTTGCTGCTTAGAAATTTCTTCTGCTAAATATTCTGGTTCATAAATCTGAAGTCCCACATTCCACAAAGTCCTAGGGAATGGACACAATGCAGCCAAGTTCCTTGCAAGTATATAGTAATGGTTTTCTTTGCCCCTGTTTTCAATAAACAACTTTTTATTTCTATTTGAGACATCCTTAGAATAGTCTTTATAGGCCATATTTCTATAAGCATTCTGGTAACCACGATTTAACCAGTCTCTAAAATGTTCCAAACTCTCCTCACCACCATATAGGCTTTCCCTAGCCTGTTTCTCTAAATTCTTTCAGCCTCTGCCTGTTACCCAGTTCCAAAGATGCTTCCACATTTTTAAGTATTTGTTACAAGCAACACCTCACTTCTCAGTACCAATTTTTTGTATTAGTCCATTTCTATTGCTTATAACAGAAATACTTAAAACTGGGTAATGTGTAGAGAAACAATATTTATTGCTTACAATTTCAGAGGCTGGAAAATCCAAAGTCTAGTAACACATCTGGTAAAGGCCTTGTTGATAGTGACTCTACACAGTGACTCAGGGTCTCACATGGTGAATGGCTGAGCTGAGAGGGAGAGAGAGGGGAGGTGTCAGGCTCCTTTTAACAACAAGCTTTCCTAGGAACTAATACAGTGCAAACTCACTCACATACACCGCCGTCCAATGATGGCATTAATCTATTCATGAGGGATCTGCTCCTGTGACCCCCAAACCTCCCAACATTGCCACATTAGGCATCAGACTTCAACATGAGCTTTGGGGGGATGGGCAACACATCCGAACTATATCAGTAAATGGAAAGAAAGAATTAAGGTCAGAACAGAACTAAATGAAATAGGGACCAAAAAAATTATACAAAAGATCAGTGAAACAAAAAGTTGTTTTTTTGAGAAGATAAACAAAATAAACAAGCCATTAGCTAGACTAACTAAAAAAAGAAGAGAGAAGACCCAAATAACAAAAATCAGAAATGAAAAAGGAGACATTACAACTGATATCAGAGAAGTACAAATAATTATTAGAGACTATTATGAACAATTATATGCCAACAAATTTGAAAACCTGGAGGAAATGGATAAATTTCTGGATACATACAAACTACCAAGACTGAATCAAAAAGAAATAGAAAACCTGAACAGACTAATAATAAGCAACAAGATTGAAGCAGTTCAGCAGTCTCCCAACAAAGTAAAGCTCAGGACCAAATGGCTTCACTGCTGAATTCTACCAAGCCTTTAACGGGGAATTAATACCAATTCTTTTCAAACTATTCAAAAAATTGAAACAGAGGCCATTTCCCAAGCTCATTCTATGAGGTCAGCATCACCCTGATACCAAAACCAAGCAAAGATATAACAAAAAAGAAAACTACAGGCCAATATCTCTGAACATATACACAAAAATCCTCAACAAAATATTTTGGGTCTGAACATAGACACAAAAATCCTCAACAAAATCTTAGCAAACAGAATACAGCAGCACATCAGAAAGATCAAGTGGAATTTGTCCCAGGGGTGCAGGAATGGTTCAACATATGCAAATCAATTAATGCAGTACACCACATCAACAAAATAAGGAACAAAAACCATACAATTATCTCTATAGATGCAGAAAAAACATTTGATGAAATGCAACATCCCTTCATAAAGACTCTCAGCAAATTAGGTCTAGAAGGAAAGTATCTCAATACAATAAAAGCCACACACAACAAACCTACCACCAATATTATCTTGAATGGGAAAAAGCCAAAAGCTTTTCATTTAAGAACAGGAACAAGACTAAGATGCACACTCTCACCACTCCTTTCTAACATAGTGTTGGAAGTCCTAGCCAGGGCAATCAGGCAATAGAAAAAAATAAAGGGCATCCAGATTGGAAAAGACAAAGTTGAATTGTCCCTGCTTTCAGATGACATTATCCTCCTGTATATAGAAAAACCTAAAGACTCTACCAAGAAACTCTTAGAGCTGATAAGTGAATTCAGTAACGTTTCAGGATACAAAGTCAATATACAAAAATCAGTAGTGTTCTTATACACCGAAAATGAACTAGCAGAAAAAGAAATCAATAAAGCAAGTGCATTTACAATAGCTACACCAGGAAATATAAAATACCTAGGAATAAATTTAACCAAAGAGGTGAAAGATCTCTACAATGAGAACCACAAAACACTGCTGAAAGATATTAAAGAGGACAGCAAAAGATGGAAAGACATTTCATGTTCATGGAATAGAAGAATTAACATTGTAAAAATGTCCATGCTACCCAAAGTGATCTACAGTTTCATTTTGCAATCCTCATCAAAATGCCAATGACATTCTTCACAGAAATAGAAAAAACAATCCTAACATACATACAGAACAACAAAAGACCCCAAATAGCTAAAACAATCCTGAGCAAAAAAAAAAAAAAAAAATATATATATATATATATATATAGAGAGAGAGAGAGAGAGAGAGAGAGAGGCATTACACTACCCAACTTCAGCCTATACTACAGAGCTATGGTAACCAAAACAGCATGGTACTGGCATAAAAGAGACACATGGACCAATGGAACAAAATAGAGAACCCAGAAACCAACCCAGGTGCTTACAGCCAACCAATCTTCAACAAAGGCACCAAGAACATACACTGGGGAAAAGACAGCCTCTTCAGTAAAAGATGCTGGGAAAACTGGATATCCATATGTAAAAGAGTGAAACTAGGCCCATACCTCTCACCACAAACCAAATCAACTCAAAATAGATTAAAGACTTAAGTATAATACCTGATACTATAAAACTCCTAGGAGAAAATATAGGGGAAACACTTCAGGATGTAGGACTGGGCAAAGACCTTACGAATAAGACCCTAAAAGCATAAGCAACAAAAGAAAAAATAAACAAATAGGTATATATAACAGTAATAACAGAAAGAGAAATACTGCATGTTCTCACTAATAACTGGGAGCCAAATCCATAAATAAACAAATAAACAATAAAGAGAGACAGAGAGAAAGAATCAACAATCACAGTAATACATTGAACTTTTAGAGAAAGAGAACAGAACTGTGGTTACTAGAGGTGGAAAAGGGGAGAGGAGGGGAAGAAGGAGGGGGGCTGATGAGGAATTGGTTAACGGACAAAAAGAATGATTGTGTATTGTAATGATAAACAAGCTAACTATCCTGATCTAACCATCACACATTGTACACAATTGTTGAAAATCAACGTTGTACCCCACATCTATGTATAATAAATTATCTTAAAAATAAATAAATAGGGCTGGCCTGGTGGCTCACTCGTGAGAGTGTGGCACTGGTAGTGCCGAGGCCGTGGGTTTGGATGCTATATAGGGATGGCTGGTGTGCTCACTGGTTGTGTGTGGTGCAGACCGCACCATGCCAAGGGTTGCAATCCCCTTACCAGTCACACACAAAAAATAAATAAATAAATAATTTTTTAAAATGTAAAATAAAATAAAACTAAAAAGCTTCTGCATGGCAAAGGAAATAATCAACAGAGTGAAAAGATAACCGACTGAATGGAGAAAATATTTACAAGCTATACATTTAACAAGGGATTAATATCCAGAATATACAAGGAACTCAAACAACTTCACAGTAAGAAAACCAAATAATCCAATTAAAAAATGGGCAAAGGAGGTGAATAGACATTTTCCAAAGGAAGATATACGAATGGCCAACAGACACATGAAAAAATGTTCAACATCACTAATCATCAGAGAAATGCAAATCAAAACCACATTGAGATATTATCTGACCCCAGTTAGATTGTCTATTATCAAAAAGACAGAGAATAACAAATGTCGGCGAGGATGTGGAGAAAAGGGGAACTCTTCTACACTGTTGGTGGGACTGTAAATTAGTGCAGCCATTATGGAAAACAGTATGGAGGTTTCTCAAACAACTACAGATAGAACTACCATATGATCCAGCAATCCCACCTCTGGGTATATGCCCAAAGGAATGGAAATCACCGTGTTAAAGGGATACCTGCAGTCCATGCTTATTGCAGCTCTATTTATAACAGCCATGATGTGGAACCAACCTACATGTCCATTGATGGACAATTGAATAAGGAAAATGTGGTGTACATATACACGAATGACTACTACTCAGCCATAAAAAATAATGAAATGCTGCCATTCACAGCAACATGGGTGAGCTTGGAGAAAATTAAATGAAATAAGTCAGACACAGAAAGAGAAATTCCGCGTCTTCACTCATAAGTGGGAGCTAACACATAATAGAAAGAAAGAGAGAAAGAAAGAGAGAGAGAAAGAAAGGAGCAACAATCACAGTAATACATTGAAATTTCGAAAGGAGAGAACAGAACTGTGATTACTAGAGATGGGAAAGGGAGGACAAGGGGGTTACTGAGAAATTGGTTAAGGGTCAGAGAACGATTACGTTTTCTAATGATGAATATGCTAATTATCCTGATTTGTTCATCACATATTGTACACAAGTATTGATATCAACTTTGTTCCATATATACAAATATACAACTTTGTTACATATATGCAAATATGTATAATCAATTATGTTTCAATTAAAAAAAAAGGAAAAAAAAAGCCAGCTCATGATTTTGGGAGTGTGTATTGATGTGGAGAAACCATAAAATCTAAGTCATGTGGAAAACTGTGTCAATACATGGAGAACAACATTCCTGTCCAGTCTCTCAGATCTGCTGAAGACTTTGTATGAGTAAGAAATAATCTTGTGTTACACTGCTGAGACCTTCGAGGTTATTACTGTGGCATATTCTAACTTACCTTGACTAATACATTGATGTTAATTAGCAATTACTCTGAAATCCTTGAACCCCAATATTTCTGGGATGTTGTTGCTTCTGCTTTGGGAATCAGGATGTACTATTTCACATACATATTCATTCACACTGCTTTCTCAAATTCTGATTAGCATAGAGGTCCTAGACAGATGTTAGTCTCCATAAAACTCCAGTGACTCTGCAGTAAGTACCAAATGTTCTCCCATATTGGAGCTGTGTGTATAGGAATATTTTTTTCAGGCTTTGGAAACACAATTTATGTCTAAAATGATTTATGTTGGCAGTAAAATATGTCCTGAATTGTGACATCCCCAGCTTGATGACTTTTACCTGCCTATTAAATAAATTCTATATTATGTAAGACATAATGAAAATTTCATTTAGTTTCCTGAATTTCTAGATTAGAAATTGTGAAAATTTTAGGATAATGATAATTAACCTGTCTCTGTCTTCTCTTCCACACACTTCTCTCTTTCTCCCTAATTTGAATCAAAACTGTTATTATTTCTCTGACCCATTGGAAGCAATATGCCTTTTTATGTTAATTAAGAATCCAGAGAATAAAAACCAGTCTTTCCTTTTTAAATTGTCATCAATGATCTTGTAAAGTTGTTTCATATCTCTTTCTAAAGTGATTTTACCAACCTCCTTTTATAAGTATATCCATTTTAATTTATATTTTACATATTTACCATATTCACTTATTCAAAAGCATTTATTTACTTCATAGCATTTACACAACTTTCTTGTATGGGCTGTAACTGTAACCCAAGGGTCAGCTGCCTGGAAATCCCTAATTCTTTCAGCCTTATGGGAGCTGAGTCTCCTTTCCCTCTGATGTCAAATAAACTGCCCTGACACACAATCCCTCAAGTGATAGAAAATCTAACATGCTGGCCAAGATGTCTGGTTAGGTCTGTGCATCTGACTTTCTCAAGATCAGTCCACAGTGTGGTCTGGAGCTTCCCCTGTGAGGATAAAGCTTCCTCATCACTCCAGGGATGTCAGTGGTTGCTGTCTTCTTTCCATACCAGCTGTGCTCTCTCCATGCCTTCATGGCCTCTGGCTTGGAGAATTGCTTTGCACCAACACAAAGTGCCATTGTAACAGATTTTTACAGAAAGTATAGGGGTAAACCTAGACTCAGAACAGTCAAGACCAGTCATGTATTTTTAATCACAGGCACTGCAGTTATCCAGAACCCCTTGACTATCCTCATCATTGGGAATTTCTCAATGGACACCTTTCTTCTCAGGCCACAGCATCTCACCACAGTACTGGGTTCTCTTCTACTTTCACACTCCCTTTACATATTTCCTTCCCTCCTTTCTCAAGGCCCTCACTCCCCCTCTATCAAACTCTCCTCACCCCACTCCTTTGAAATTCATAAATTTCCTTGCTGTAGTATGTACTGCAATTTGCCTAACCCAATCTTTAACTCAACCCCAGTCCTACCTTTTCATTTTTAAAACTTCAGCCAGGCATTCTGCCAAAGAAAGGCCATCTACTCTGGGTAAATACCCTTTAGAGACATATGCTTTCAAATTAGCATTTTCTTTAATATTATGCTGTTGGTAGGCACAGGACTTCCACTCACCAACTTTTAGAATGAGGAGGAAGCAATATAAAGTATCAAAGCATTTGAGAAGGATACAAAGGAGTAGATAGCTTTGTTGGCAGGAGGAATAGCATGTGAGAGTACAGGAATGTTGTGGAGTTGTAGTTGATGGGATTGAAGTGGTGAGAACGAGCCACATAATGGAGGATCTTGGGAAGTATCCTGTGAGCAAAGGAAACTCCTGTAAAATGTAAATATGCAGAACATCATGCTCAAAACTGCATTCCAGAAAGATCACTCTGGCTGCAGATGATCAGAGTGGAGTTGGAGAATAGTTATAAGACTTTTAGTCTAAAAGGAAATACAAAATGCCTGTGCTGAAACAGGGCAGAAGTGATGGAGGATTCGAGAGCTATTGAGAAGGTGGGATTGATAGGGCCTGGCAGCTGGAGAGGCTGATGAGTCAGTGAGAGGATGAAGCCAGCTTGAACAGTTCAGAGGGGTGATGGTGTATTCTCCAAAATAAGGGAATAAGGAAGGAGGAACAGTTTGGAGTGGGGGTAGAGGAGACCATGGATCCAGTTGTGCCCATGATTAGTTTGAGGTGCCAACAAGAATCCCTCTTAAAGATGTAGAGGAGGCAGGTATAGACCCTCAGGCCTTGACACCCAGAAAATTAACACACTTGGTTTTGAATGTTCTTGAGGGTCATGACATCACTAAACCACAAATGTGAACCAAGAGGTAAAAAAATCAGTATTTAGAAGTGAATCATGTAGCATATAAGTGAGACTCACATATCCACTTTTTGGAGATCAGGAGAATTCGGGAACAGTGGGCTCAGGGACAAAAGGAAGAAGTGGTGGTGGCTGGAAGGGTGAGAAGGAGGAGACAATAAATACAATTAAAGTGTGTGGAGTTTGAAGCGACTGAGTGATACACAGGTAGCATATCCAAAAGCCACTGAAAAGTAAGGACTGGAGCTGGGGTGGTGTCAGGACTGTAGGTATAGATTAGATTTTACCAAACTGCATCCTTTTGATTTCTTAGCTCTGTTAAATGGTGTGGAGCTGAGGACCAGGCCCCAGCATTTGGAGTTTGCTCTACTTTGTACAAGGCACCTTGTCAAAATTGGCAGAGGCACGTAGGTCTTTAACAATCTGTGAAGGGATTGAGGTGAGTAATGAATTTAGAAAAGAATATGAAATCTAATCCACATCAGCAGAATTATATTTTTATTATCTCTGCATGTCATGGGTGGAAAACAAGCATGGTATTTGAAGCCAGGAGATCTGCTAAAGTTTCATTTCTGTAACTTTAATTTTTCTTATTTTAATTTTACTGATGTCTACATGATGCTCCTCCCAATAAAATAAAATAAAGGTAACTCACCCAACACTCACCTAACACACACACACACACACACACACACACACACACACACAAGCGCGTGTGCAGATACTCACATCCAGAGTTATTAGGTAATTTCCCTCAGAAAGGCATTTCAAAATGTAATTTCTTCATTGGTGAAGAAACACATGGTGCTCATTTTAAAATGTTGAATGGCAAAAGGAATTCCTGAGTTTTGTTAAGATGAGAGATTAAACTGGAGCTTTGTTCTGAAATAACATTTTGCTGGCACCAAGTTTATGGCTGAAACCCAAGTAGCATATCTGCTTTACCCCAGCGCCACACATGTCTGTGGCTAATCGACAGACATGTCTCGAAATCCCTGGGTGATCTGCACACCTTGTCTCTAGGAATAAAAATTCCTCCTTTTAGGAGAGCTTGAGTCTGGATCCTTCATACAAATCAATCAGTTTCGTGGAGTCAGAGACAAATTCTTGAGATCATGGCCACAGCAAGAACTGGCTGACTCCTCCATCTGTGCAAACATCTTGACTTTCAAGATGAAGCTTGGGTGTCATATACCGGAATGACAAGAATTTATTCAAGTCTTGACAATTCCTAAGATATGAAGATAGCAGCATCTGTTTTTCTAATTTTTCTAGAAATTCTTGTATTTGGTGCATACTGACACTTTTTTCCTTCTAAAATACGCTTCAAAGGGACATGGTAGAAACCATTGCCTGATGACTTTAAAGGAAAGGATTGATTGACTGAAGGCCTGTACAACTACATTTCTTGGCTTGTTTGATTGCACTTTAGCTTAGAAAACAAAAGAAGGGTGGATGCCAGATCCAATTTTCTAATATCCTAATTTATCTGGATGTCCTACAGGCACATTAATTCAACTTGGCCCAAACCAAACTCATCTCTCCTCACATGTTGCTTCTCCTCCCACATTCCTGTTCACCACCCACCCAACCACCCAATCAAGAAGTGTGGGGCTTATCCAAGACTTCTGCTTCTTTACCAGTTCCCACATTTTCTTGATCTGATCTCTTCAAAACTCTTATTTCCATTCCTTCCTCTGCTTTCCCACGACTTTAATTAGGTCCCCACTATGTCTCACCTGATCTGCGATAATAGTGTCCTATTGAACTTTCCTGCCTCCAAACAGCTTACCACTCCTGCTACCAGCAATTGACTCCTAATCTTTATAAAACTATCCCTCTTATTGCAAATCCAATTACTTTATTACAGTTTAAGGCCCCTCATTGGTTTCCCATGACTACAGGATGCTGTCTGAACTCTTTAATAGAACCTCTAAGGCTTTCCCTCTGTGATCCGGTCTCTGCCTTTTCTCCTTAACCGTGGTTCACCTTTCTGCCATCATGTGACCCAACATTTCAGCTGCATCATATGATAGCATGCCATCCTATAAGTTACCAAGTTCTGTGTACTTGCTGTCCATTTCACGTACCCCACATATTCCCTTCTCTCTGTCTGAAGTGCCCTTCTTTCCCCTTGTCTGACTTGCAAACTCCTAGTTATCCTTTGGAAGCAACCTACCGTCTTCCTTAACCTCACCCTCACCAAAGCACTTACAACATTGCCTTGAATGATATTATCTTAATTGTCAATCTGGGAGCACCTTAAGGATCAGCCACAGCTCCCTTACCTTTGATCCCTAGTACCTAAACTTGCCACAACAAAGGGAGGAAGATAAGTGATGTGGCCAGTTGCAAGGTTATAAAGAAATCTAAAGACTTTTAAGGGAGACTAAGCCACAGAGCAATTCTTCTTTGCATTTTACCCTTTCTTTATGTTTTTTGGGGGGCTGAATTCATTTGTTTCTAGCAGGTGTCAGTGCTCTTGTCCTGAGGACATATTGTTAATAAAAAGAAGTGGAAGGATGGCCACATTAATTTTGCAAGGGACCAGTGGTCATTTGAAATCTTGATTATGCCCTAGAGCTATGTTTTTCAAACTTTTTAAACATGACCCCCAGAAGGATACAGTTTTGTCATGACCCAATGTGTACACACACACACACACACACACACACACACACACACACACACACATGAAAAAAATGGGGAAAAAATGTTCATTAAATACTACATGGCAGGCATTTTGATATTTTCTGTTCCATTTAATCTGTCTTGTTCTACTTTTTTTAAAATTCTGCTTACAATCCATCAAATGATTTCACAACTCACCAATGGGTAATGACCCATTTTTTGAGGAATTCTGTTGCCTAAGCTGCCTCTCTTTTACTCATATACATGGTTGTATGTGGCTGAAGATGAGCCATATTTCCAGAGGCCCTAACAAGAAAGAACTGTCTGGAGAGGAAGTATTATGGTTTGTGAAATCAGTATCAAGCTGATGAACAGAATTCTAAAGATCTGAAAGAAGTGTGCAATGTAGCCCAATTCTTATTCTTCCAACAGCTGAAAAAAGTTGCCTGATTAACAGAGCACAAACTCGGTGACTGGAATGGTTGATGACTGTTCAGTCCCAACTACTTAGGTCACATGGATTTGGAAGCCTGTGCTACAGCTCCACCATTTGAAAATGCTTTCAGTAGTCACACCCAGGGTCAGTCTAATCAATGTGGTACTTCTGCTTCAGTAATTTTCACTGCTGTGGTCGTTCACTGCACATATGGAAATGACTGGCAATTAGTAGCTCAGCGTGTAAACAAAGCCTATGCGGAATTTAAATCTCTTACTAATGATCAGTGATGTTTGTCAAAAGAACACCATTGTTTATTTCATTGGATTTCATATGCAAAACTATTGTCTTGTGCTTTTGCAATCATGTGAGAAGGGAAGTGAGGAAATTAGAGATCAGGGAATTTGAAAACAGGGCAAAATGACAAGTACCATTACATTCAAATCTGTCTTAAGACAAGTTTCAAATGAAATTATTTAATTAATTTAATCTAATATTTATCAACTTAAGATGTCTATATGTTGTTCCCCAAGCAGGTACAGAATATATGTATGTTCAATACAACCGGAAATTTCAGATAGTCAATATCTATTTTTGATACTTCTTGTATTAGTTTCCTAGGACGGCTATAACAAAGTACCACAAATTAGGTGGCTTAAAACAATAAAAATCCATTTTCTCATGTTTCTGGAAGCTAGAAATACGAAATCAAGGTATCAGCAAGGCCATACTCTCTCTGAAAGCTCTAGGAGAGGATCTTTCCTTGTCTCCTCTTAACACGTAGTGGCTGTTGGCAATTCTCGGCATTCCTTGGTTTGTAGATGCATCACTCCAATCTTTGCCTGTTTCACATGGCCTTTTCTCTGTATGTCTCTGTTTTCACATGGCATTCTCCTCTCTGTCCCTTTCACCCAAGTTGACAGAGTTTCTGCTGGTATAAAGTTTGCAGCAATTTGTCAGTCTTCCATGAAATTCACAAGAGTCCAAGCCATTAGACATGAGGGTTCTTTACAGATCCTTACTGTATAACCCCATTGCTATTCCTGGCTGCTGCTGAAATGGTTAATTGTATCCATGAGTCACATGCCAAATCTCTTTAACAAGGGGTTGTCTAGCCACACCCTTGGTATTCTCTCCAGAGCACACTTTCTCATCTTTTGCTGCTATCTGAATAGGCTGAGAATTTTCCAAATCATCAAGTGCTGGTCCCATTTGAATAACAAATCTTTCCTCAATTTATCTTTTTCCTCTAGCTTTTTACTATAAGAAGCAAGGAGAAACCAGGCCATATCTTCCACACTTTGCTTGGAAATCCGTCAGCTAGATGTCCAAATTCATTACTTACAAGTTCTACTTTCCACAAAATGCTAGAACACAATTCAGCCAAGTTCTCTGCCACTTTAACAAGGTTTACCTTTCCTCCAGTGTCTAATAATATTTTTTCTCGTTTCTGTCTGAGGCCTAACCAGAAGGACCTTTAATGCTTATTTCTCAACTATAATTCTGTTCATTATGATGTATGTATTCCAAGACAATAGAAGCTTTCTCTACTGTGCTCCTCATTTCCATCTGAGCCTTCACTTAGAGTCACCTTTAAAGTCCATATTTCTACCAACCATTTCTTGAAGTCAATCTAGGCTTTTCTTTTATCAAGCTCCTCAAAATTATTTTGGCCTCTACTAATTACCCAATTCCAAAGCCACTTCCAACTTTTTAGATATTTGTTACAGCAGTATCCACTTCCCAGTACCCAAATCTGTATCAGTCAGGATTCTCCAGAGAAACAGAACCAATAGGATATATATGTATATATATGAATCTATATCCATATCCATATCTATATATATTAAGAGATTTATTTTGAGGCATTGGCTCACATGTTTATGGGGGGCTAGGAAGTCCAAAATTTGTAGGACTGGCTGCAGACTGGAAATTCAGGCAGGATTTAATTGTTACAGTCTTGAGGCAGAATTCTTCCTTTTCTGGGAAACTGCTTTTGCTCTTAAGGCCTTCAACTGACTAGATAAGGTCCAACTCCATTAATGAGGCTAATCTCCTTTGACTGTAGGTTAGTCACATATACAATATACCTTCACAGCAACATCTAAATTAGCGTTTGGTTAAATAACTGGTTACTATAGCCTAGCTAAGTTGACAAAGCTAATCATTACACCCCCAGAGTCAGACTTGGCCATGTTCCATCATGCATTATCAATTCCTTTATATGCTCAAAGTATTCCTTACTTACACACTTACTTATGCTTTAGGCTTCATACTTAGCCAGAAGTCTCTTGTATTTGTTTACTTTTATACTGTTGTTTTGTACTCCATCTGATTTTGAAAATGCAAAGTATGAAATACTCTTCTTTAGAGTATCATGCCCCTTATGTAAAATATACTGCTTATTTTTTTTGTATTAAGAAAAGCATTTTGAATTTTAAAAATTTCTTTAATGAAAAATTGAATGTTTTTTTTATTAGAGGAAGCTCTTACACCCATTTGCATGATATGCTGCAACATTAGGGCAGGTAAAGTGCCAATCACACAGCTGTGTGCTTGATCACTAAAGGCCTACAGTAATAAGAAACACAAGAGTGGATACATATGATAGAGGGAACACTTGGCTACCTGTGAGAATCATCTGAGAGCTTTAAAAAATCACATACCAACTAAATCAGGAGGTATAAGTGTAGTAGCCAGATGTCAGTTTTTTTTTAAAGCTCCCCAGATGTACTGGTTTTAAAATAAATCCACAAATTCTTTGATACTCCTTTCTTCAAGAGGTGGAACTTAATTCCCCTCCTTGAGAGTGAGCTGGGCTTAGTGACTTGTTTCTAACAAGAGAATATGGTGGTAGTGACTATGTGTAACTTCCAAAACTAGGTCACAAAACACACTGAGTTTTCCTCTTTTGGATCACATGCTTTGGGGGAAGCTAGCTATCATGCCACAAGGACACTCAAGTAGCCCTAAGGACAATCCTACATTATGAAGACTTGAGGCCTCCTATCAACAGCCAGCAAGGAACTGAGGCCTTTGTGATGGTTAATTTTGTGTCAACTTGACTGGGCCAATCATTTGGTCAAACTATTATTCCTGAGTGTCCATGAAGGTGTTTCCAGATGGGATTATCATTTGAATTGGTAGACTGAGTAAAACGGGTTACCATCCCTGTGGGAGTGTAGTGGGTGGGTCTCATCTGCTTAATTGAAGACTTAAATAGAACAAAAAGGCTGCATAAGAGGAAACTCCACCTTCCTGACTGCTTGAACTGGACATTGGTTTTTTCCTGCTTTAGGACTCTAACTGAAACATCAGTGCTTCTTGGTCTCAAATCTGCCAGCTTTTGGACTGGAACGGACACCACCAGCTCTCCTCATTCTCAGGTCCTTACTCTGAAACTACACTATTTGCTCTTCTGGGTCTCCAGCTTGCCAACTACAGATCTTGGGACTTTGGGACTTCTTAGCCTCTGTCAATTCTTTATAATAAATCTCTTTACATGCACACACACACACACACACACACACACACACACACACACACACACACACACACACACACACACACACACACACACACACACACACACACACACACACACACACACACACACACACACACACACAAACACACATCCTATTGGTTCTATTTCTCTGGAGAATCCTGACTAATACAGCCTTTTGCCAATAGCCATTTGAGAGAGCCATCTTAGAAGCCCCAGTTAAGCCTTCAGACAACTGCAGCCTGAGCTGATATCTTGACTGCCAATGCATAAGAGATGCTGAGCCAGAACTCCTAGCCAAGCTACTTCTGAATTCCTGACCCATAGAAAATGTGTGAGATAATAAATGCTCATTGTTTTAGGCTACTAAGTTTTGTGCTTATTTGTTGCACAGCAATAGATTACTACTACACTAGGTGATTCCAACATGTAGTAAGCTTAAGGAGCACTGCCTTAGTCTTCTGTCAGTGATAATCATAAAATACCTCCCAGTTAGGTACTCAAAGCAATCTTGACCATTTATTTGTATTGTAAGGCACCTGCCAAATGTCTAGCTGAAGAAACAGGTCTATAGTGTTAACTCTTCTTTGTTGCCTGGTATTTTCCATTTTCTTCCTCATGTCCCATCAAACCCTCCATCAGTGAGCTGCATACCTAGACCGTATTTCCTCTATGCACTCAGAATTGACTCTGTAGGGCCGACCCCGTGGCTCACTCGGGAGAGCGCGGCGCTCCCGCCACAGGTTCGGATCCTATATAGGGATGGCTGGTGCGCTCACTGGCTGAGCGCGGTGCGGGCGACACCAAGCCAAGGGTTGCGATCCTCTTACCAGTCACAATAAAGGAAAAAAAAAAAAAAAAGAATTGACTCTCTAGCTCCAATATTTCTGTTCTTTCATTTTTGGGGTGTTGACAACTCTGTGTTTGTGACATAATATTGTTCTAAATTTCTCTGCTTGTTTGAACCTTTCCTCTTGATTTTCAAAAGAAAATTCCACAGAAAAATAACAGAAGGCATTAGACAAGAATTCCCTCAATTGTCTTGTCATCAAACTGCGTTTGTATGCAATCTTTCCTCTCAGCTGGCTGTTATTCTTGAGGAGTCACATCCCCTTTTCATAGGCTAATCTTTCCACCTGTGCTCTGTGACATATTCTCTCCCTCTCCTCAAGTGCTGGTCTCCATCTTTACCCTCGTTCTCTCTTCTGGCTGCTTCTCATTGAAACTGCTCGCAATTTAAGAACATTAAAGATTGGCCTCTCTCTTCAGCTGAACTTTAGTCTCCTGGAAGGCAAGAGCAGTGTCTTATTAATGAACATACATTGAATATATAAGCAAATACATAAATTTTGAGAATACTGCAACATTTAATGGAGTATAGAGTTACTCTTTTTCAGTGTCTACCCCCAAATTTGTATTTTATTTTATTGAAAAGGAAAACTCAGATGAAAGTTAGAGCTTTTTCTCCAGAGATGAGTAGAAGCAAACATAGTAGATTTAAAATACAGATGTATCTGGCTAGTGGTCAACTATCACTTTGACTACCTGGTGGCCACTTGACAGCATTTAAACCATCATATTGAAATTGAAAAGCTGGATACCCACGGCACTCTTTCTCTTATTGCTACCCAAGTGTTCTTGACTTCTCTTTATTTTGTAAAGACAGAAAGTCATGTTCACTCAAAGAGCCTAATGAAATTCTCCCTAGGAAGCCAAGTAACATCCATTATCAGGTGAGAGAATCACTGTAGCAGGGTGGCTACTATCCCTCTCAATCACACCCTTTATTACCTTTCCCTTTTGGAATGTAAACTACAAACTACATTGGATTTTTTCTATTACACTCAATATTATGCCTATTTTATCCTCACTCTGTAGGCTTCTCCTGGATGAGGCCACCCACTGCCATGACTGTATGACTTAGAAAAGGTCAGCAAGACACAGAGGAGAAAACGTGGACTTCCCATTTAGGAAGAGTTAGTTGAATCCTGGCTCTGTCACTTACTAGCTATGTGGCTTTTGGGAAGTTACTTCATTTCTCAGTATCTCAGTGTCCTTATCAGTAATAATAATATACAGCTCAGAATTGTTGTGGACATTAAATGAGGTAATTTTGAAAAAACATTTATTACGGTGGCAGTTTCATTGCCTTCCATAATCACAAATGACTTTCAAATATATGTAGCCCCACTTTTCTCCTTGGATCTAACCCTATGATTCTAACTGCATATCTGAAAGACATCTCATTTTCAACACGGCGACTCAACTCATTATTGTCCCTTTTATCCTATCTCCTCTGGTGCTCCAGTTTAATTAACAGCAGCATTGTGTGGTCACCCAACCTATAAACTTTTGCATCATCTTCCATCTCTCATCTTCCTCTCCTTCAGTCTTCATCTCCAGGATCTGTCAGTCAACAAATCCTGTCGATTCTGTCTCTAAAATATTTTAAAAATCTAACCTCTCTGTTTCCTCTCCACTTCTACTGCCTTGGCTGTGGCTCTCCTTGACTCTTCAACCTGGACCATTGCCAAGCTCTATGTAAAAGGAGCATGTCACTCATCTTCTTACATACAAGACACATTTGTAACTGTCCTAGAGTCTACAGTGAAAACTCAGATTTATCAGGATATAGGAAATCCTCCACATTGTGGTCTCAAACTAGCTTTGCAATCTTATTTTCCATAACTAACTGCTCTTTTCTCATCTCCTGCCTGTCTCCACCTTTCAGTCCATCTTCTTCAAACCAAATATTACTTCTTCCATGAAGCTGTTTCTGAAACCCGTCTCCCTCAAACATACATTACCACTTGTTCCTCTATGGTTGCAAAGCACATTTTATATAGCTCTACTTAAAAAGAGAAAAATCACACTTCACCTCACCTGGCTCCCATGTTCAACTCAAGGCAGGGGTTTTCATTTTCATCTTTGTTTCCCTCCCCCATATTGACTCAGTGTTTGATTTTTGCTTAGTGAATGAATAGCTTCAAACATTATAGAATTAGGGTTTAATCGAATTTCTCACTCACTGAAACAGAAAATATTGTTATAGGATTTTTTAAATTTGATCTTTTTTTGGTAACAGCTTTATTGAGATATAATTCACACAACCATACAATTCACCTTTTTAAAATGTAAAATTCAATGGTTTTTAGTACATTCACAGAGTTGTGCAGCCATTACTACAATCAATTTTAGAACAGTTTCATTGCCTCAGAAGAAACCCTTTTAGCTATCACTTCTAAGCAGCCATGAATCTACTTTCTGTCTGTATATATTTGCCTATTCTGGACATTTCATATAAATGGGATTGTACAATATCTAGTATTTGTGTCTGGTTTCTTTCACTTAGTATGATATTTTCAAAATTTATCCATGTTGTAGCATGTATTAGTACTTCATTCATTGTTATTGCCCAAAATAGTATAGTTTTTTAATCCAAATTTTATTTATTTTTTTAAAGATGACCGGTAAGGGGATCTTAACCCTTGACTTGGTGTTGTCAGCACCACGCTCTCCCAAGTGAGCGAACCGGCCATCCCTATATGGGATCCGAACCCGCGGCCTTGGTGTTATCAGCACCGCACTCTCCTGAGTGAGCCACGGGCCGGCCCCAGCAACTTTTAAAGACTTTAAAATCTTTTACAAATCAGTGAGAAATTTTGTATGTTAAAAAGCACACATTGATTTACCTTCCCTTAAAAAGTTCAATTGCTTAGCTTATTGAAATAAAGATAAATTCCAACAGGTAAATATAGAAGATTAATTGATTAAATCACATCCCACTAAAACACCAATACAACTTATAACTGAGCAATTTATCTGGAAATGTGGAATTAGCCACAAATTTCTCTAATTTTCTTTTATTTCATGTTATATTTGGCATGGGACATTATAAAAACTATAAATTCAAATCAGGGTAGGGAGAATATATTGAGTAATAAATCAAATATCATAATAAAATCTCCTCCAAAGAATGATAATAACATCTCTACCATGAAATAAAACTAATACCTTTAATTGCCTTCTATTGTGGAACTTTTGTGAAAAAGTAGAAAAAAATTGTTTTACAATGTACTTTAGAATGTATTTAGTAATGAGAATGCATATGAAAAAAAAGCAACACTTTACTTTTCTTATCCAACAACATAAAACCTAAATGGCACATTTCCTTTTTAAATTTACAGTATTATAAATGGAAATATTATTTATGACAAAATGTGTAAGTTACCTCCAACCTACTTTTTGTGTTTTTAACTCTTGACAAATTATAACTCCTTTTAAAATGAGACAATATAGTGAATTTTGAATTGAATATATTGAATTTTTAAAAATGGTACATTGAATTTGAAACCCAGCCTCTGCTTTCAGTTAGCCAACAGGGTTCAATGTCTATGTTCATTCCAGAAAATTGCTTCACTTCAGGGAGGGACAGGTCAGCCAGGTGGAAAGTGAGAATCAGGTTCTAACCAAAGCGGGGCATGGGAAAGTCTTCCATGGAGAGCCTTGCTTCTTTTACAGATCAAACTTATTCACCATCTTGAAAAAACCCTCTCACTAACTTGTGTGCATATTTCTTTTGAGATTGATGCTTTTGGAAGGTAAGTACAAAATGGCAGTGTCTGAGAGCAATGCTTTTAGCAAGATATTCCTGACCCAGATAAAGAATCTCAAATTTGAGGCAAAAATCCATGCTCCCAATTTCCTTGGCAGTTCTATGATGTTTTTAGTGAATTCATTACAATTTTTAAAGCTTTTCCAATATAAAAGATTGTAAATGTAAGTGTAAGATTTTTAAGTGCAGCAGTTGTCATCCATGTTTTTGTTTTTGTCATTCTCATCCTAGAAGGAATGGAGGCTGTTCTGGAAGTTAGGCTGTTAAAAATATCCCTTTTTCAAATGTGTCAGCAAATGTAATTGGTTCGTATAAAAGAGGACATGAAATCTCAATGGTTGACTTAGGAAGAAAGGCATATGTAGAGCTAGGGCTGGGTCTCTGGTGCTCACAGACCCCTCCGGCCCATTCACAAACCCTTCACATGCAGGTCTACGAGCTAGGGAACCGAACAAAAAGGTCCTTGGCGCCTTGGCTGAAGTGGGAATAGTCTTTACTCAGCACACACAACACTATGAGCCAAGCAGTCCACAGAGAAACTCAGAAACTCCAAAACTCAACTACTACTGGCAAAATCCAATGAGAAACTGAAACTGAGCAGCTGCCAGCATAGTAAAAATGCTCTATTTTTAGACGCAGGCTCTCTGCTGGCCAGCCTGCTTCACAAACTGAAGAACACACAATAACAGCAAACTAAAAAGATACATTGGTGCACATGCGCACTAACTCCACCCACCCACAACTTGTTTACAAGAAATGTCGAGGGAGCCTGACTAAATTATACTATTTTCCCCACAGCATATTAACAGTTGAGAGAAGAATAGAAGGGTTTATTATTGCTTCAAGTATAGTGAATATGTTGAACAAACCTTATGACAATTTAGGTAATAGTTCTAGCCATTGCCACTTGTAGATTTCTTGCCTTTTCTTTAGGGGAAGATGAGAAACAACAGGCTTTAGGGGGAGATGAGAAATCTTAGCTCTAGCACATCCTCCACCTATGGGCTCTGTTGCAGATGTCTTTGTACTCTTGTCGCCTCCCTTGTCCACTTGTAATTTCAGCCACAGCTGTGTTGCACAGTTCCTCCTGTTAGATTCTTCACAGCAATGTCTATATTAGTTTGCTAGGGCTGTTGTAACAAAGTACCAGAAACCAAGTGACTTACTCAACAGAAATGTATTGTCTCACACTTCTGGAGGCTAGAAGTCTCAGATCAAGGTGTTGACAGGCTGCACTCCCTCCAAAGGACCTAGGGAAGGGTCTGTTTCCAGGCCTTTTTCCTAGCTTCTGCTAGTTCCTTGCCTTGTGGCAGAACACCAATCTACAAATAACATTCTCCTTGTGTGTGAGTATCTGTGTACAAATTTTCCTCTTTTTGTAAGGACATCAGTCATATTGGAATAAGGTCCACCTTAATGACCTCATTTTAACTTGATTATCTCTGTAAAGGCCATATTTCAAGTAAGATCACATTCTGAGGTACTGGGGGTTAGGATTTCAATACATGAAGTTTGGGAGAGGGACTGAATTCAACCTATAACAGTTTCACACCTTAAATTTACAACTCGCTTTTTGTCTCATGGCCTTCTCAAAGCTGAAGTTGTGGAAGCCAGTTGTGCTCAGAATGTGAAGTTGTTGATATCTCTGGGGGCAGTCCTCAAACAATCAGGGATGGGGCCCAGTGGGAAAATGTGTTAACCTTCTCTCCTTTGGTTGGGCAATTCTGGGAGGTGTTCTGTTTTTTCTCAGAAGTCCTGGTGGGACTGGGTCCTATTTACTACAACAGCAACCCCACTAACCACCCCAATGCTGGCTTTCTCTCCTGTCTCACTGTCTTTTTCTCTTAATACCTCTTCTTGGAGTCCCCACTCAAACAGACAACATTCTTCTGGAATTATTTCCTTGTCTCTGACTCTGCTTTGGAAACCATTCAGTCTGCTTTTTTGTTGTTGTTGTCTTTTTCGTGACCAGTAAGGGGATCACAACCCTTGGTGTGGGGTCGCCCGCACCGCGCTCAGCCAGTGAGCGCACCAGCCAGTCCTATATAGGATCTGAACCCGCGGCAGGAGCGTTGTGGGGCTCCCAGCGCTGCACTCTCTTGAGCATGCCACAGGGCCAACCCTGCTTTTGTTATCTTCAGTAGAAAAACTAAGCGTTCCCTTGCAAGGCTGCATCTCAATTTACGTTATTATACATGATAGTAGTACTTGTGGTCATGATATTAAATATAAACTTGGCCTGTCTTGCTAGCATTATTATAGCAGATGTATAAAAAATATAAATTTATTGTTGAAAATACCTTTAAGATCCTACTCCCATTTTGGTAGGTGAGAAAACTGAAGCTCAGAGAGTATAATTGGTAATATGAGAAATAACAAACATCTCTGAATGTGCCTGTAAGTGGTTGTATTAGTCTGTTTCTGTTGCTTATAACAAAAATACCTAAAACTGGGTAATTTGTAAAGAAACAATATTTATTGCTTACAGTTTTGGAGGCTGTGAAGTCCAAAGTCCAGGGAACACATCTGGTGAGGGCCTTGTTGGTGGTAATGCTATTTAGTGACACAGGGTATCATATGGCAGAATGCTTGAGTGGACAGAGTGAACTTCTCATGTGCTCTCCTTTTAAAGCCATCAGAACCATGCCCATGACCACCATTAAACCATCATTGGATTAATGCATTCACTAGGGCATGGTCCTGACAATCTAATCACCTCTTCAAGGGCATACCTTTCAATTACCATAACAGATTTCCCACCCCCTTAACACAGTCACAGTGGGGATTAAGTCTTCATGAGCTTTGTTGGTTGCATCTAGTCCACAGCATAGGGCTAGAACCTAGATTATCTGAAATCTAAATTAGCGTTTCTTCCCACCACACATTTAATTTCTGTTGTCAGGAATATTTAATTTGTTAATAAATATTGTTCCTTTCAGAGGGTGTTTTACACGCTTTTGAGGTAATGGAATATAAATTGCTAAAGGGCAGGGAAGATTCCTATTCATATTTATGATGAATAGGATTATGTCTTTCATAGAATGGGTACTAACTAGATACAATTTTAGCTCCATGATGGCAGGGATTATTGTCCGTTGTATTCACTAATATATTTCAAGAACCTGGAATAGTGCCTGGCACATAGTAGGCATTCAATAAACATTTGTTGAGTGAACAAATTAATGCATACATGCTTATAAGACAAGAAATAATTGTTTTTGTTTCTTATGCCTTCTATTAGAGGGTCACCTAGAAATCCATTAATAATAGCATAATTCTGTATGTAAAAGAATGTTTTAGGTTGTTTACATATTATCTATGATCTAATTTAATCCTCATGATATCCTTACAAGGTAAGGACACTGAGGCTTAGAGGAATTTAATAACTATTCCAATATCACAAAACTAATGATTGACCCAATTGTGTCTTCACCATGTTGCCTCTAATTAGCATAACATAGATAACTGCACTGTTAATGCCATTGAAAATGATGATACAAAGAGCTCTAATCACCACCCATATAGTAAGCAATCATCTTGCAAACATCATAACTGAAAGGTGAAGGACTCAATCCAAGCTATTTCCAAACACTGAGTGTGATGGAGTGTGATGGCTCACCATAAAACCAGAAAGACAACTTTGATTCTTTTTTGTTGGGCTATTGTAAATGTGCTAGAAATGAATTTTATTAAACTGAAACTACTTTCATTATCATAATTCCCTATGTTAATTATTAATTGTTGGCTTTCTTTGTCCAATTTATTCTTTCTGAGAAAATAACATTCTATTGAATGATGGCAAGCAAATAAAATCTCCTCCTTGTGAAAATGTGGTCTCCATTTGACAGCCTGAGACGACATATCCCAGAAGTTAAGTCAAGAGCTCTGAAGTCCACTGCGTGGCTTTAATAAGTTTCTTACTCACTCTAAATTCCAGGTTCTACATCTATAAGATAGGATCAAAAAAGTACTTAGCTCATAGGGTTGTGGTATTAAATGAAATAATGAAAGCAAATTGTTTTGCACAGGACCTAACTCTAAATGTAAATACTCAACAAAGTATTGCCACTACCACCACCATCACCATCATCATCGTATTGAAGAAAAGTCCTTTATTAATGACACGATACTGTTATTTATTTGGAGGAAGATTGCCTTTGCTGGGGTAGGGATAGTTTCCCTGGGTCTTCAGATACAACATAGAAGGTGAAACTTGCCCAGATGATCTGTGTTCCTTCTTGTGTGATTTAGGGCCACACCAACCCCTGCAGCTGTGCTGTCCAATATGGTAGGTACTAGCCACATGTGGCTCTTGAGCACTCCAAGTGTGGCTGTGCAACTGAAGAACTGAATTTTTAATTTTATTTAATTTTCTTGTGTTTAAATTGAAACTTAAATAGCTAGCCATGTGTTGCTAGTATCAACCAGAGCAGACAGCACTGTGCTTTGTCATACTGAGGCTGGGACCTTTGCAAACCTTTGCCAGCTAATGCCCTGCTATGACAGTAGGGGGCACTAGAGGGAGACATCAAGGTTGGAAGGAGGAAAAGGGACTTGTGTCAGTGTCACCACAGCAATGTTCTTCACCCTGGCAGTGGCAATTGTTTCCAGTAAATGCCACATTCCTGGAACTGGTTTCATTGTACCCCTCAAAGATACCAGGACTAGCTGGGTAGTACCTCCTCCTAGGAGGTTGGGTTGCAATTCCACAGGCTCCCCCTCTCTAAACCTTTAGGTTCCAATAACCTTAATCTCTTTTACATAGTGGTAGGTTGCTGCTTCAGTTTCCTCTGTTTGTCTTTTTAGAAGTTATCTGGAACAAACAGTTTAATCAATTCTCTATATTAAATCTTTTTCGTGAAAATGCCTCATATGGTGTCTGTTTTCCTGTCTGGATCCCAATACAGGCTCCTTGGAATCTCAATCCATGTGGGGCACATTGCCAGTGCTTGAGTGGAATGCAGCTCCAGTCCCAGGACTTCACCTAGGACTTTCCTCTGAAACAGTCTACCTGGAGTTCCCCTTTTCTTTCTGCCAATTCCTAACTGCACTTTTAACTAAATATTTTAAGCTTTTTTATTTTTATTTTTTAAGTTTTATTTTAATCATACTTCTCACAACTTCTGTTTCTGTTGCTTTTCTCACTGGATCTCAGTTTTGTATTCTTATATTAATTTTCCATTTTTCTTTAAATTTTTTTTTAATTATTATACTATTTTTTGTTTCGTCTTTTAGTTTTCTCCTATCTTATTCTTGGTTTCCTTGTTTAAAGTCTCATCCATTTTATTTATTTATTTTTATTTATACTGGGTTCATAAACTTTAAATTTAACAAATTAACTTTCTTTTATTTTTAATTTATAGATTCAGGTTTATTTGCTTTTTTATTTTAATTGACAAATAATTATATATATTTATGGGGTACAATGTGATATTTAATCTTTTGTAGAAAGATTAAATCAAGCTAATTATCATATCCAACACCTCACCTACTTATTTTTTTGTGTGACAACATTTAAAGTCTACTATTTCAGCAATTTTGAAATATACAGTACATTAACTGTGGTCATCATGCTGTGCAATAGATCACTGAATCTTACTCCTCTGTCTGATTGAAACTTCGTATCCTTTGACTAACCTCTGCCCTTTCTCTGTCCACCCCCACCCCCGACTCCCTGATAACCACCTTTCTACTCTGTTTCTGTGAGTCTGACATTTTTAGATTCACATATAAGTGAGGTCATGCGATGTTTGACTTTCTGTGCCTGGCTTTTTCACTTATATTTGCTTCTTTTTCTTTGTCCTCTTTGTTTTGTATATGTTTTAAAAGACTTTTTTTCATAAGACACAAAAACTGAATGAGTCTCAAAGGGCAATGATGAGAGATGACTTTAAATGCTCAAGTCTACTTCTCTGGCTCCCCCTAATGGATCCCCCAGCCTAAGTGAGGTTTGTTCTCCAAGGAAATTCATCATGTAGTGACTGAGGCCATACAAAAGTTAATTCTCCTCCGAGTCAATCTCCATTTTGCCTTTGACCCATTTTCTTCACTGGAATACTTTGGTGTGGTGACATTTCACATCATTCAACTCACTGAGCTCTAAACCTATGATCTATGAAATATGTTATCATTGGCTTTGAGACAAATCCTTCTGGTGTCATGTCACAAACCTGGAGAGCTTGGTACTAGGGAGGTGGCAGCCAGGGCGAGACTTACCCCATGGAGTTCACAGGTGATAACACGCTTCTCAATACCAATGGAGGCCTGATAGAGATTTTGTTCCTGCCTCTTGTACAATTTTACCCCCGTCTGATTCCTGCCTACTAATTATGAGGCTCTTTTTCCTCACTTTCTTGTCAGGGACATGGAAAGCTTCCTTTTAGGTACACTTTTCCTGAACTTTATTTTTCTTTGTCACAAAGGCCAAAGAGAGACTGGATGGAACAGGCTTTAGCACAAATAGGGGTTTAAAAATGATTTATTTCTTTTTGGGGAGGTTTTTTCATTTGTCAGTTTCCATTCTTATCAATGGATGATAAGAAGGGTCAGACCTCACTACTTTTAGGTAATGGGTCCAAGATGCCACAGCGCCTAGGTCAGGAAAATCCTCTCAGCATATCTAAGGTGCTGGGACAAGGCTCTTTCCAACTTTTTACCATCACCCTGTAATAGATGCTGCTGTGTATAATACAGATTTCCCTTCAGGACTGAAGCATCCATCTCCCCCATCTGCTGGGTGCTGGCGGCTGACACTCTCAGCAGTCTCTCTTTAGGAATTGCTTTTGGCCGAAGAGAATTACCTGGTCCAGCATGCCACACCGCTTCCCCAGGGACATCTACATCCCTTGACTATTTGATGTAGGTGTATAAAGGCCCAGCCCCCTTGCCTCAAGGCAGGACAATTCAGAGGACCAGCTGAGCTTCAACCCTCTCCACGTGGGCTCAGCTGAGACTGTTGTTGTGAGTACATTGCAATTAACTTCTCTCTGTGTCCAACTCTACTTTCCTCAGACCCTTACAAGTGTTCCCAAGAGCATGCCTACACCTAAGAGGTTTGGTGCCAGGAGTGTTCCGAGGCAGCATGCTCTAAATTGGGATCACCCACCAGCTTTCTGGCAATCAGGACCCCCATCACTGTGGGAAGGTGAAGGTTGGACAGCCTCTGGCATTCTGTAGCCCCAAGACTGTTAAAATATGACAGGATGCTTTTATCTCCTGCAGCCAAGCAGGAGATAAACTAGCGTCACTTCACAGTGTAAGCTTGCCAGTGGAATGCTGGTCTTCCAAAGGAGAAAGGGGATGATACCTCAAAGTTTCTGCAGGATCTAGACAACATAGGCTGTTCGGATCCAGAGGAAGACTATGCTACTACTGAATTCTGAGGGTGCCGGATCAAGGGAGAAAGAACAAAAGATTGGATCAAAGACAGTGTATTAATTTAGGTGCACTCTTCTGTGATGCAAGATTGAACACCCTGGCAAGGATGCAAGAAGACCATGCTGAAACACAATTAGGATGGCTCTTGAAAGCTTGGAGAAAGCAACGGCCTGCACCAAGTCAAGTAAAAATGGCAGAATTGCCATAGCAGGTTGTGTAAGAAGGAGTCAAAAGGTTCAGAGAAATGGGCACTTTAGCCTGGATATAAGGGCAGGAAACCCAACAGTTAATTATATTCCTAGTCTCCAGAACCTGTAAATTATGTTACATGGCAAAATGGACTTTGCAGATGTGATTAAGTTAATGATCACGAGATGGAGAGATTATCCTGGATTATCTGGGTGGGCCCGCTGTCGTAATAAGGATCTTAATAAGAGGGACGTGGGAAAGTCAGAGAAGGATATGTGAAGACAGCAGCAGAGGTCTGAGTGATGTGATTGCTGGCTTTGAAGAACGGGGAAGGGGCCATGAGTGAGGAATGCAGGCGGCCTCTGGAAGCTGGAAGAAGCGAGGAAATGGATTCTCCCCTAGAGCCTCCAGAAAGGAACACAGCCCTGCAAACACGTTGAGTTTATCCCAGTGAGACCTGTTTCAAATGTCGATCTCCAGAATTATAAAAGAATAAATTGCATTGTTTACAAAGCCACTAAATGTGTGGTAATTTGTTATAGTAAAAATAGAAAACTAATACTAATATAGACACATATGGCTAACATGGCACTTCTGCATCCCTCAGCATTTGTAGCTGCTGCGTTCATGGTAGTAGGGGCAAGTATCCAACCACTCCTGAATATCTTTTCCTATAGTTATGTTCAAGCATTTCTATATTGAAATATGTGTTGTTTTATTGTAAATTACATTCTTTTTATTCTTCCTTTATATATTTCCCCTTTTCTTTCTTTCTTTCTTTCTTTTTTTTCTATCTTCTTTTTTGTCCCAATTTTACAGACAATATTTTTCCCTTTTGGGTTCAACATCCTCAAGATCTGTTCCCATAATTATCCCTCTGATTTTTGCTCTTATAATTTAACAAATTCCAAAAGATCTTCCATTGTATAAGCCTTCTATTCCCTAGTTTGATTCCACACTTGAATCCCTTCCAGGGCATGCTAGAATCTGATTATGGTTATTGGGTCAGTGACAATAACTGATGGGGTATGAATTGCTAACTTTGTTCTGCAAAGGAGCACACTCAGGCCAGGAAGTAAAGGTTTCTTTAGGCAAGGGTTAGGAGAATTGCTCTAGGAGGCCTCAGTGGGAAGTACTTCATAAGGGACTGGGAATGGAGGGGACTCCTCAGAGTGTTCCAGACTTCCCATACAAACTGCTGGGATTGCACTCTTTCCAGGTCACTGCCTTCGTTCTCATCAAAGACCTGGCAGGGCTATGAATTCAACTGATACTATAATTCAGTAAGCAAACTCAAATTTGATCAGACTCAAAGTCAGAGATTTTTAGATATTTCATTCCTGCTGCTATAAGAGATAAATATTTTTTACAGCATGGTTATAGAAAATTTTTTATTTTAATCTATGCCTTGAGGTGAAAATTTAGTCATATGAGGTTTTTGTTTTCCACACTTTAAGTTTTCCACTGCCATCAGGAGCAATCGTTCAGCCCTTCCTCACTTGAACTGCTGGGTTCCTGTATCAGATTATGCACGTAAGGTTCAGTGCATTTTCCTTCCTTGCTGCTCAGAGTATGATCTGCAAACCAGCAGCATGGACATCCCCTAGGAGCTTGTTAAAAATTCAGCATCTCAGGCTCCATTTCAGACCTGCTGAATCAAAATCTACATTTTAGCAAGACTCACTGGGGATCTGGATGCATGTTAATGTGTTAGAAACGTGCCACACTATCTTGTCCAGGTAAACACCACTGGATTCCAAGTTTAGCTTCTCATCATCTCCTGACTCTGCCTTCTTTCCCATGCCTTTCAACTTGTTGGTTCAATTGCTGGCCCTAGCCGCAACATACCCTATATATCCTCTCAGGTCTAGGCCTAGGATGAAAGAGCACTGTCCTCTCTCTAAGAAGCCCTAACAAAAGGCTTAGTGCCTCTCAATAGTTCTGACTGGATCACATATTATTCCTGAACCAATCACTGTGGCCAGAGAAAAGAGATACACTGATCATGGTCAGACCCTCTAATCTTATAGCAAGGGACGGGGTCATCAGAAACACCCAACCAGCATTGTCCTAAGAGGATATCTAAGGGCTAGATAAGTATTATCTTAAAAGTTGAGTATCTCTTATCTGAAATGGTTGGGACTAGAAGCGTTTTGGACTTTGAAATTTTTTTTGGATTTTGGAATATTTGTTTTATCTTTATATTTACCAGTTGAGCATCCCTAATCTGAAAATCCAAAATCCAAAATGGTCCAGTGAGCATTTCCTTTGAGCATCATGTTGGCACTCAGAAAGTTTCAGATTTTAGAGCATTTCAGATTTCAAATTTTTGGATTAGGGATGTTCAACCTGTACCAGAAAAGTAAATAAACTCAGGCAGACAAAATAGCAATTGTTCACTATGCATTTCCTGTAGGATCTTTGTGACAGCTTTCACTGAAAGTAAGGTCTCTTTCTTGGTAGGCTCTGCCCCATCTTTGAATATTCCCCTGCCCAACTCAATTTCAGACAGTGATATCTCCCCTCATTCTCTTCTGAGTGAAGGATTGGGGCTTCAGGCTGACACTCTTATTGCACTTCCTCCCAAAAAGAGTTGTTGGGACTCATCCTTTGTTGCATGAATAGTGCCCTCTACGTTGCTAGTGACCTCATCTACAGACTCACCTACATTTAGGAACTTCTCAGGAACATTCTACATTGGTCCACTTAGACTTGCAATTGCAAATTTTGATTTCAGGAGGTTGCTTTCCAATCCATGACAAACATTCCTTTCCTGGGATGTGACAAGTTGGGTAAGGTCTCCAGGATTTTTAGAATATTCCTACCCTCCTATTTGTGATTTTAGGCTCACAGAGCAATAGAATATCACAGAAATAAAGGTTATTACCATCTGTGGCAAACTTTTTTTCCCTATGCCACATCCCCTCGACCCACCTGTGATGGTGGATGCTGCTCTGGTGAAAAATTCCCAGGCTGGCCAGCAGCACCCATCATGAATTCTTGTACCACATTTTCACTCTTCTGCCTCAGGTCTTTTGCCAAAGCAGAGGGAACTTTAGTGACCCACAAGTAAGACAACCTGAAGTGAAGGGACTGTAGTTAGTAGATAATGACCCCAGCTTCCCCTCCTTTGAGGGTCTTTTCTAAGGGATGTCTACCAGTTTCTCAGAGGGTCTCCAGTGGGACAGAGCTCAGTCCAATTCAGTAACACACCCATTGTTGATTTTTTCTCTTTCTTGATTTTTTTTCCTCCTTTCTGTCTCCCCCTCTTTCTGTATGCTCCTTCACTCCTGCTTCCCGGGGCTACCTCCCAAATAAATTATCTGCACCCAAGCATTTGCCTCAGTCCTGCTTTGGGGAAACTGAAAATTGGGACACTAGGTTCTTGGCCCAAATCTGACCCACTATCTGTTTTTATATGGCCCACTTGTGAAATAAGAATAGTTTTTACATTTTTAAAATTTGATTTTATGGACGTCAAATTTCTGTGTATAAAGTTTTATTGAGACACAGCTGTGCCCATTAATTTATGTATTATCTATGGTTGCTTTTGCACTGCAATACAGGGTTGAGTAATTGGGACAGAAACCATCTGGCTCACAAAACCTAAAATAATTACTATCTGGCTCTTTACAGTAAAAGTTTGCTGACTGCTGATCTAAGCAATAAATGTTAAATTAAAATTAAATTTTAATATCTATCAAGTATAGACTGAACTCTAATCTTCTATGTTACTCACATCAAAATAATTTCTTTCAGAATGTTTTAGACATTTAAAAAGCTTAACAGAATTTCTGCTTGACTGTATTAATAACTTGGTTTTTAAACCTTAGCAAAGATTTAAGGTTGTAAGTAACTTTCTTCTGGTAGTATGTACAGAAAATAGAGTTAAAACACCCAGAAAGCTATTTCAATACTTAACTTTAATATTTACTTCTAAATAACGTATTTAAGTGCTTGACACATAGTAGTGAATAGTAAGGAATATTTAACAATAAACAAAAAAATGACCATACTTTTCTGAGATACCAAGTAGTTCTCCTGATTCATATTAGAAAATTATCTTATAATAGAGACAAGTGTTTTATTTGGTAAAATAAGTGGTCCTAGGCCTCAGGAAAACAAGTCTCCTTTTTATGGTTGGTCATAATCACTGTTCAAAGTCACTTGATCTATTCATGTATTTCTAGAGCACGAAGCCCCTTTGTGCACAGAAAGTAATCAACACCTAAGAATTTTTCATTTTCCTTTATTACATTTTGCTATACTTTCAAGCTCCCCATTACTTAGTAATGCACTTGGAAAATGTCCAATAAATTATGTTTAGTAACAACTAAGGTTTATTAATGTAGATGATTCTATTTCATGTGGATGCTCTCCCTTACTGAAAAATTGTTAATGGTTTTCCATTATTAACAGGATACATCCAGATCCCTTAGTTATACACATCCTGGGTGCAGCTCATCTCTCTGACCTTATCTCCCATTGTCATCCAGTCTCCACTTCCCTCTCTATCTTCCTGAGTCTTATACACCCACTGCCTTAGTCTGTTTTGTTCTGTTATAACAAAATACCTGAGACTGGGTATTTATAAAGAACAGAAATTTGTTTTCTCACAGTTCTGTAGGTTGGGAAGTCCAAGATCAAGGTACCAGCAGGTTTGGTTGTCAGGCAAGAACTGCGCTCTGCTTCCAAGATAGTGCCTTGTTGCTGCATCCTATGAAGGAGATGCATGTTGTGTCCTCACTTGGCAGAAGGCAGAAGGGCAAGAGACTGACCACTGCGTGAAGCCTCTCTTACAAGGGCCTTAATCCCATTCATGAGGGATTAGCCGTCATGGCCTAATCACCTCCTACAGACTCCACCTTTAATACTATCATGTTGGCAAGACCTGAATTTTGGCAGGGACACATTCAAATCATAGCAGCTGCTAAATCCCATTTAAATGTCCTCTTACTCTGAGAAGCACCCCCAACCTCCCTGCCCCCCAGGTCATCTCTTCCTATGCATTGGTTCAGGTTCTCTGAAGCAGATCCAGAGACAAGTATTTGTGTGCAAGTGATTTCTTAAGGAAGTGCTCTCAGGAGAAAATGGTAAGGTAGTGGAGGAAGCAATACAGGAAAAACTGATTTCAAGTGAAGTTCCACAAGGGTTCTTCAACCTGATCCTGTAGGGGACCTATGGTGTGTAAGCCACTTCTCGGACTCTGTCTTGCCTTGGGAAACAGAAGCTGGACTTCTGTATTCTGAGTCCTGAGTTACTGGCTAAGGGCTGCTCAGGAGCAAGTAAAATCTCAGTCACCATGTGCTTTTCATGCATGGGGGCAAAGTGGCTTTAGGCACCTGAGGGCATCTTCTGAACAAAGACAGGATACAGGCCATTACAAGCAGAAGCACACTGAAGCCAGGGAAAGGCACACAGAAGTGATAAGAGGAATCTCAGTTTCAATTGCATCATTTCCTCTAGCATATGCTTGCCATGTGTCATGTACCACCTTCCTCTTTCAAATACTGTTGGGAAGAGAGAGCTCTGGGAGTGAACCCTGGGTCACTACCTACCTGAGGGACCTTGATCATATGACTAAACTTCTGTTAGTCTCAGGTTGTGCTTCTTTAAATGAGCATAATTCTACCTACCTCAAAGGATTATGTGGCAAATTAAAGAGGTTACCTGGGAATCACATAATAGGTCTTCCACATATGTTAAATCTGAAATTGCCCCACTTTACCAGTCTCTGGCAACCTCTTCCTCTTCTGGCCATAAACTAAGATTAGTCTGTATTGTGTGACACAATGGAATGAATTATGAGCTTCTCTAGTACAGTTAAGCACCACTGACATATGATGCATTATGTCCTAGTGGGCTTAAGTGAGACTTCTCAACCTTGGCGTTAGTGACATTTTGGAATGAATCACTCTGTCATGGGCAGCATCCTGTGTACTATATGATGTTTAGTAGCACCTTTGGCCTATATCAACTACATCCTAGTAGTGCTCCCCCAAGTTGTGACAACCAAAAATGTCTCTAGACATTGAAAATAAATGTCCTGTAAGAAGCAAAATCACTCCTGGTTGAGAACCATTGGATTAAAGAAATTTCTTGGAGCTGGGAAGAGTTGATTTCAATCTTGAAAACTATGTAGGTTGGTTAACAGAAGCATCTTTTTTTTTTTTTTTTTTTT
>NW_007726999.1:24913-42559 GCF_000696425.1 Galeopterus variegatus | reverse complement strand
TTTTTTTTTTTTTTTTTCCTTTTTGTCTTTTTTCGTGACCAGCAACGGATTGCAACCCTCAGTGTCGCACCCATACCGGACCGGGACCGGCAATGGGATCGCAACCCTCGGTGTTGCTCCCGCACCTCACTCAGCCAGTGAGCGGCCGGTCTGTATGTGGGATCTGAACCCTCAGCGGGAGCGCCGCTGCGCTTCCCAAGCGGCGCACTGTAGCAGTGTGCCACCGGGCTGGCCCAGAAGCATCTTTTAAATGCTGGAAATATTTCCCCCTTTCCCTCTTTGAATAATAGAATTTTTTATTCATGATGGTTTTTTAAAATTTTCTTTTCATTTTTTTTTTTTTGGGTTGTTGTTTTCTTTTGCTTTGCTTTGGACATTGGGAGGGTGGAAGGGAGGAACCTCACTTATTCCAAATGCAAGAATTTGAGGAGCCATGCTGTGAGCAACATGTGGATCTCTGAAAACCAGAGAACTCACATATATCTTATCCTGAGTCTCCAAAGTAGCCAGGATTTGAATTCAGACTGCCTTGCTTAATCCAGTATTTGGAAAGCAGCCATTGAAAGACTATGATATTGGGTGATGATTGATTGTTTCCTACGTAACATGTTGTTGGGGTTGGGAGGAATAAAATGAATGTTATTGGTTAAGACAGAATGTCCCAATCTCTTTTTTATAAGAAAAGATTGACAGTGTTTTGTGACTGATTCTACTGAGCCATATTTAGGAGTGAATATTTCCATACAAAATGCTATCCAGTAATCTTACCTTTATATGACCTATTGTTTCCAATTTCAATTTGTCTCAGTCATCCTTGTAGAAGAGAAAGCCAGAGTAATTGAAATCATTAAATTACTGTAATTGCGACTTTATACTAATCCAGTAGTTATTCCCCAAATTCAGTTTTCAAAACTGAATATTTATATCTCTGCTAGGAGCAGATAAAATTGAAAAAAATATTGAGTAATGCAAATTGTAATCTCAGGAATTTGAACTGATAGAAAAACATTACTTTCCCATCCTAGAAAAATAATTTGCTATTTTCAAGCTCTCCCAAAGTGATAGTAGGTAACTGCCAAATGAGAGACAGCTCTCAGCAGATGCCCTAATAGGTAGATTCCTGGGAAAATTCAGCTAATTTACACTACTGGCAGAATTTCATTTAACGGGGAGTTTTGAATCTTCAGGACTTGAGTTTGTAGACCTTTAAGTATTTCAGCATTGTAATGATTGGGTTTTTTGGTTGTTTTATTTTTATTTTTATTTTTTGTTAACCTGCTTTTGGACCTAGCAATACCTGGCAAGTCTCCAGAAACAACCCATTCTTATGTGGGGTAAAGCAGGAATGCCTGTGGAGACAAGAAGATGGGGCCAATGGTGCCCCACCATTCCCCTCGAGGCACCTTCCAGTTACTCTGAAGTTACCTGGCATGGGTGCTCAGTAGTCCTCCTACCTTCGTCTCTCTTTCTACTTCCTCTTCTAACCCATGCCCCCAACTTCATTCCCCTGCTTGCCCCATAGGCCCACCCAATGTGGCCCAAATGGCAAGTCTTCACTTATTGCATTAATGAGTCCCATTTTGCTCAGAATCCTTACGTGTTTCAGAGTGGCATGCCTATGAGATGAATGCCCCCTTTCTAGCTAATATTGGTCAGCCTTCACAGCTTTACTGTGATGTCGTCTTATGAATTACTATTTCACCTTGGTTAAGAAGTTGCCCAACATTATTTTAGCAGCCACGTTTTTCTCTCAAATAAAAACAGCTAAGTAGCACCAATATGTGAATCAGACACTTGTGCTGTTGCTCCAGGAGAGATGGGGCTGGGGCTAGGGCTGTCTCAGCTGGTCTTCATTACCTCCTTCTCAGCTTAGCCCCTCCATAGACTTAGTGCTCCATTCAATACTATTTGCAAATCATTGATCTAGTACAACCCCTTTATTTTACAAACGAGGAACCGAGACCCAGAGAGGTTCAGGCACAAGTTCCAAGTCTCATTGCTTGTTTCTGATAGAGCCAAGATTTGATCTGGCCCAGTGATCTTTCCCCAACAGCCCTTTCAACCATCCTGGCCAGGTGTCCGGCAGATGTTTTTGACAACCTGAAGCAGGTAGGCATTTTCCCTAGGAGCAGTGACCCAAATCAGTCTGAACTACTTGCTTTATCATTGCTGATGAACCGAAAAGCATTTTGAAAAAATACTACATCAAAGTTGATAATGTGTACCTTCTCAAAGAAAACCTCTCTTCTTCATTTCCACCTTTTCTGCAATTGCAGCCCTCCACCCCCTGTGGTTTTCGGAGCTATCAGGACATATAAAACATGCCCACAAACAAATTACCAGTTTTATTACTGTTCTGATGATCACCATCAGGCCTTCTGGGCTCAGACTCTTACCTCTCCCAGTGAGTTTGTGGGCATTGGTGACTTGTCCCCTGGGCACTGCTGTTGTTACTTGGGGGTCTGGTGTGGAGTGAATGGAGACTCTTTTTTTTTTTTTTTTTTCTGTCATCCTCTGCATAGCAGCTGCTTGTGCCGCAATGCCTTACAAAACTTTTATGAATGTGACCAGGAACCCTCCATAAGGCACAGGCTGTTATCCAATAGTAGATGCTGGGTAGGGAGATAACTTTAAATAACTGATTCCGTGCGTAACTCAAAATAGCCCCAATTCTTTGATCACTATAACTGGGTAACTGCATCAAGCTTATTGTGCAGGGTTTTTTGCTTTGTTTTGTTTTGTTTCAGGAGGTCCTTTAACTGTTCAAACAAACAACCAAAAATGAGATTTCTGGCAGGTCCAAACCATTGGGCCCACAGATACAACCAGACAGTCTCAATTCTCCTTGGTGACCCAGTGTAAACTCAAGCTGAGACTCTACTATGCTGTGAAAATAATTCCCACAGTTTAGGACTTGGCTACAGTTTGGACTCTTCTCTAACCCTCTGAGCTAGTCTGAAATAGCTACTCTCCTTTCCTTGCTGCTTCTCAGATAGAGTAAGGAGGACAGGGAAGGATTGGCAGTAGGAAAATCTACAAGTATTGAAAAGAGAGGAAGGGAACTGGGAAGTAAAGGGCACAAGCCCCTCAAAGGAAAGACGAGTGAAAAGTCAGAATTTTGGTACCAAAAGAAAAAGATTCGGTTACAGAAATGGAAATAACACAGCAGAAATAGAAAGGGGCCCCAAAAAGAAATGTTCTCATTTAAAGACAATAAAGAAACATGGTTAGGGCTTTCAGAATCTGACCCTTAGCTACCTGTGAAAGGATAAGAAAGAACATATGTATTAGAATGTGCACTTTTCCTCTGAGTTATGTACTTCCTGTAAATCATAGGAAAGTTTCCCCTACTCCCAAGTTATAAAGAAACTTGCCCATTTTTCTTCCTCTAGTACTTTCAAGATTTCAGAATTTTACCTTTAAATTATTGATCCATTTGGAGTTGATTTGGTGCACACTGTGAAGTACGGAGCCAACCTCATCTTTTTCCAAAGGGATACCCAATTGTACCTATGTCATTTATTAAAAGGCCCAACTTTGCCCAACTTTACCCAACAGCTTAGAGATGCCCCTTCTATCATATGCTCAACCCCCATATGTATTTCTATCCTACATTTTTGAACTATTTGGTTACACTGGCATTTCTAGTTGTGTACTAGTTCCATATTTTAAAATTATTGTGCCATTATAAATTCTGTATGTTTTAATATCTAACAGCACTTGACACTTTGTTGCTTTTATTATTTCTCAGGCTTTTGCCTAGATATTCTGTTCTATTTTGTCATTTAATTTAAAATTAATTTGCCTAGTTCCAGACAAAAAAAAATGGCATTTATTGGGATCTCATTAAATTTATAAAACATAATTTAAATTTTTAAGAGCTGCTTATTATTCTTTCATACCCGAATTTATGTAGCCATTATGCTATTTTTGGACATTTAAGTTGTAGGCATTTATTGTTTTGTCAGATCTTTATTTGCCCTTTTTCTTTTGGGTAATTGCTCCTTTCCCTGTTGAATCATATGTGTTAAATGGGAGCTGTGAAACATATAACCTCACCATGCCCTGATAGTTGGCTCGACAGTTGGATCTGTGAATCGGGCCCGGCAAGTCAGACTCTTCCCTGGACCTCTTTGAGTTGGGAACCTCATTGGGTGTAAATATGTGAAGTTAGGAGCTCAGAATGGTTTCACCTCATGGAGAACACAGGAGGGAAGAAAAAAGCTGACACGTGTAAAGTGTCCTGGTGACATGGACCTTTTGTTTCAGGTGTCTCTAACAAGAATTCCACTGTTACTGATTATGAGAGCCAAGCAATCCCATCTTGCTATAGATAGTTTTAACTGAAGAAGTACTCAACAATATAAAAGATAAAAGATATTTCCCTTCTTTTCCTCCCTCCTTCCATGCCTTTGTTTAGATGTGAGAATTTCATTGAGCATTGAGTATCCTCTAAAATCCAGTCATGGCCTTTTTACCTCTCTCTCTCTCTCCTTTTCCTCCCAGCATCTTGCATGTCAGCCAGACTGCTTTATGACTGCACCTTTGCCTTGCTTGCCTTTGAAACCTCTCCTAAAACTCCCTGATTCTTCTGTTTTCTGATTCCTATAGCGCTATTATGACACCTCACCATTTGCATGAGGTATGTTCAGGGCCCTCACGGACCCCTTCCATTGCCAACTTGAAATGTTTGTTCAGGATTTCTTCCAAGCTGCATTTTTGTGCAAGGCATGGGTGCATCCTACAACCAGCTCTTCAGTCATCACTGAAATTTTAGCTTTCACTCACTTGCTATTTTTCGCAAACATTTATTTTTTAACCTCTTCATAAATTACTATATGCTATATTAGATTAAAGAAAAATGAAGGTGAATAAATGCGATCATTAACCTAACAGCTAGCCACAGACTTGTGACATCTGCTCTTCAAATGTTTGCCCTAAGAAAATTACCCATTATTAGAATTATACAACAGTTTGATTGTTAAGTCAGTAAGGTTTCACTTCAGTTTTTCTGCTTTTTTTTCTGGGTGCATTTAGTATTAACTCAAAATTTTTGTTTTTTGAGGGAAGAACATACATTTCATTCATCCCACATATCACTTCCAGGTGCTTGCTAATTTATTTAATAGCTAAATAAGTTTTTTATACACATTAGTTTTCCCCAAAACACCTGTCACAGTGAAACACTCAATAAAACTTTGTTGGATGAACAAATACATGTATGAGTACATGAATGAATTTAGAATGAATAAATCAAAGAGTGTAGAATGGATCAATGAACTAAATGTTTTCAAAGTAGAAATTTCCTGAATACAGAGAATTACAGCAATCTGATTTGTCAGTACAACAAATAATCCATTTATGTCTCTCTTGAGCAGGGTTTTTCCGTCTTGGCACTGTTGACATTTTGGGCCAGATAATTTTTTTGGTGTGGGAGCTGTCCTTTGCACTGTAGGATGTTTAGCAGCATCCCTGGTGTTCACCCACTAGATGCCAGTAGCACCTGCCCCCAATTGTGGCAACCAGAAATGTTTCCAGACATTGCCAAATGTTTCTGGGGAGGGGGGATAGCCCCCCAGTTGAGAACCACTGCTCTTAAGATCCTTTGGTTCCCCATTTCCTCTCTTCTCTCCAGCTACATGTTTAATAATGTGTAAATTATTTTTAAACATCTTTCCATTCCTCCAGCGGCAGTGTGGACACTGCCTGATCTCTCAGTTGTGTAATGTGCATTTGCCATTTCTGTCTTTGCTTGAGGAACTGCAGGACCTTCTATTTACAACAGACATCACTTGCCTGTCCTCCACATTTTCAGGCTAAATCAAGCTGTCAGGCTTTGTTATGTTGAAGCTGCTGTTGCCAACTTCAGTAGGCAAGAACAACAAAAAAATGACTTCTGACTTTCTTAGCAAGAAGTCTTGTTTGACAGATTTAATTCAATCAAATAATACTGAGGCATTTCATTAATAAATTATGAACTTAACTGTTATTTCTCAGCTATTTTCTTACTCTTCAACCAGAGAAGGGGCTTTGCTTCTTAAATGATGGAACCATTCTTGACGATTGTATCTCAGGCTGTCCAGCCAAGATAATGAGTAGATAGTTACCTATTTATTAGTTCTCCCTTACTGCACAACAAATTCTTCCCAAACCTGGCGGCTTTAAATAAAAAGCATATATCATGTGAGTTTTGGGAGGCGGGGCAGGAATTAGGGAACAGCTTCATCAGAAGGTTCTGGTTCAGGGTCTCTATATATAAGTTTTAATTAAGATGTCAACTGTGGCTGCAGTCAGATATTTGACTGAGGCTGGGCTGGGGAATCCGAGTCACTCTCCTGGCTGTTGGCAGGTAGGATTAGTAGATTTCAGAAAACAAACACACACAAAAGCAAAACTGAGGATGCCTAGTTAAATTTGAATTACAGATAAACATAGATAATTTTGTAGTATAAGTATGTCATATGCAATATTTGGAACATACTTATTCTAAACTATTATTCATTGTTTATCTGAAATTCAAATTTAACTGGCATTTTGTTTTTTATCTGGCAACCTTATTGGCAGTAGGTCTCAGAGTCCCTTGCCACGTGGGCCTCTCCAAAGAGCTGTTTGAATGTCCTCATGACATGGTGACCAGCTTCTCTAATAACTAATGACAGATAGGTGGAAACTACATTGTCTTTTACGATCTAGCCTCAGAAGTTACATGTCATCACCTCTTCCCTATTTTATTGGCCATGTAGACCAACCTTGATAGTGTGAGAGATTTCACAACGTTATAATCATCGGACACCATCTTGGAGGCTGGCTCCTACACCTATGTTGGGATTTGAAGGTTTCTAGGAAAATCTTCTCCAGTCTTCAAATATTACCCTTTTGTGGTAGGCAGGATTCTAAGATAATTCCTAATGGGTTATGCCATTGTGTCCTACCTTCTCCTTGAGCGTGGGCAGAACCTGGTACTTGTTCTAGCCAATAGAATATGACAAAGGTGATGGGATATTACTCCCTTGATTGGGTTATGTTATATAGCAAAGGTGATAGGATGTCATTTTCATAATTCTGTTACACTATATAAGAGTCCCTCTTAGTTGACTAGAGCAAAAGACTCTCCATTGCGGGCCTTGAAGAAGCTGCCATGTTGAGAGGCCTGTGAGAAGGTCTGTGATAAGGAATGTGGGCAGACTCTAGGAGCAGAGAATAGCCCTTGAGTGACAGCCAGCAAGAAAGCAGTCACCTCAGTTCAACAGTGGTGAGGAACTGGATTTGACCAACAACCACAACCATATGAGACTGAGAGAGGACCTTGAGACTCCTGAAAGGAATGCAGCCCTTGTAACACTTTGATTGCAGCCTTGGTAATCCCTGAAACAAAGGACTCAGATAATCTGTGCCTGGACTTGTGATACACAGAAACTGTGAGAGAATAAATGTGTGTTGTTTCAAGCTGCTAAATTTGTGCTAATATGTTACACAGCAATAGACTAGTTTACCTTCTAACTTTTGCACTGCATTGGGGCTGATATTCTACCCTTGGGGGGATATTATTAAATTTTCCTCCCTTCACATGCCCTCTATTAAAATTTGTGCACTTTCACAATGTGCCTGAAAAGATATATAAAGCCAATTTGCAAAACTTGATTCAACAAGTAGTTATAATTAAATGTGGAGAGTTGTTAAGATAGGAGAATGGGGGACTTTAAGCACACAGCATGGTGAGCTAAAGTAATCTAAGAATTCAGGAAAGGGCTTCTGGAGGAAGAGCAAGAATTAGTGAGACAAAAGCGAGATGTGGAGTATGAAGGCAGATAATTTTTAAAAGTATAAATTATTGTGGTATGACACGCAAAAAAGTATGCAAATCCTAAGTGTGTAGCCTGACAAAATTTCACAAATACCCATGCAACAATACTCAGATCAAGAAACAGAGCATTACTTGTTCCCTAGAAGTCCCCTTGCATCCCATTCCAGACAGTAACCCACCCTCTCTCTGCAAAGATAAGCCTGTCTTGACTTATAACACCATAGTTTTGACTATCTTTGTACTTCATTTACTTAGGGTAATATAGTATGTGCTCTTCTGTACCTGGCTTCCCCCCCACACACAAACAATGTTATGTTTGTGAGATTTAGTCATGTTGTTGTATATAGCTGTAGTTTGTTTTGTCTCATGGCTGCATAATATTGCATTTTTAGAAGATACCACATTAATTCATGTTATTGTGGGTGATCTGTGTTGTTTCTCATTTGGGACTATTATATATAATGCTGCTAGGAACATCCTTTTGCAGGACTTTGGTGAATGATAATATTTGTTGAGTAGACACCTAGAAATTGGGTCATGGGATAAAGGCACTGAACTTTTGAAATCAAGGAGGGGGGCATCTAATATAGCTTCTAGAGAACTAAGCAATCTAGCACTGGCCTACCTTTCCAAGCTCAGTTTAGATCACTGTCTGAAGTACAAATATTCAGAGGTGACAGTGGTCTAAATAGAGGTCAGAAAGAGCGGCCAGTGCTAGATCGCTCACCATCCTGCAAGCCACATTACAATTTGAACTTTATCCTGAGGAGCCATTAAAGTGTTAAAGTAAGCAAAATGAAAGATTAAAGTTCATTTAAAATATATCTTTCTGGTTACATTTTGAAGAATGAATTCAAAGGAGGCAAGCATGACACAGGGAAACAAATTGACTGCTATTATAGTAGTTGTGAATCTCAAAAAGATTTGATCTGAAATAGGTTTATTGAGTCTGGTGCTGTTTTCTGAAGTAAGGGATCTTGCATTTAATAATTGTCTTTTCCTGGATTAGCCAGAGAATTTAGCTGCTATTTTTCACAGAAGAAGTGCAGAGGTTGGTGAAGCTGCTGGCTTGCTTTCACTGGCTATCATGTACACCAATAGTACTCATACACTCTGCAAATGCCACTGTAAAGAAAACAGAAAAAGCATGAGGGCCACTGTCCAAGTGGGGGACTTAGACCACAGTAATATTGTTAGCTATGGAGAGAAGTTTGAAATGAACACTTTAACTTTAGTAATGCGAATGCAGACTAATGCTTGGTTCTGTCTGGATAGACATGTGTGATCAACACAGCCTCCTTCATACACCGAGACAGTTCTATCCAGAATGGCCATCTTATCATGTTCTGGTTAGGCTTCCGCCACTGACCCCTGCTTCTAAGCCATTCCATCACACTGTCTTTATCCATCCCCACCCAGGCTTAACCACCACGTGTATACCACACGCACCTTCGTACTGCCCCCTTCTTCACACTCTATAGCAGTCTAGCTCTTTAAATAAGCATATACTTACCCTCTTCAGTGAGAACTGTGCTTACCTAAAACCTGTTCCTTGTATATTCTTCATGCGTCCACCACCCACTCTCCACCCTCCACTTACTTTTCCCAGCCTGTCGTAATTTTCTCATACCTTTATATTCATCCACTAAATTGCATTCATTTTACCTAAGAATCCCTCTCATGTCTAGCATATTTTCCCCACACCTGCTCCTGACTTTCTACTCCTACTCTACCCCTCTGCATTATTTATTTTTTTTTGCTAGCTGGTCAGTACAGGGATCTGAACCCTTGACCTTGGTATTATAACATGACAGTATAACCAGCTGAGCTAACCAGCCAGCCCTCCTCTGCATTTTTTAAATGACCCCAACTAAAGGACACTGCTATGGTCTAAATGTGTCCCCCAAAATTTATATGTTGAAATGTAATCACCAATGTGATAGTATTAGGAGGTGGGGCCTTTAAGAAGTGATTAGATCATCAGGGTGGAGCCCTCATGGTTGGAATTAGGGCCCTTATAAAAGGGCTTGAGGGAGTGTGTTCATTTTCTTCCATCTCTTTGCTATATGAGGAAATAGTGTTCATCCATTTTGCCCTTCCACCTTTCACCGTGTGAGGATGCAGCAACAAAGCACCATCCTGGAAACAGGGAGCAGGCCCTCAGCAGATGCTGAGCCTGCCAGTGCCTTGATCTTGGACTTCCCAGCTTCCAGAACTGTGGTAAAATAAATTTTTGTTTTTTATAAATTACCCAGTCTGACGAGATCAGATGCAGACTGGGTAATTTATAAAGAACAAAAAGTTGTTTTATCTAAACGTAAATGTTTGATTCCAAGAGGAATTGATACAATTTGTACTTTAATAATCCAACTTTATATGAGCACACACAAAGAAAACATAACAAACTTTTTTTTAAATATGTTCACATGCCACTTTTATTGTTATTGTGTTACTTTCCTTAAGACAGCAAACAAGGACTTTGTATTCTCTGTCAGCTCTCACTTCTTTTTTATAAATTTTACTTCTCAAAATACATTGTACTTGATTCTCATGCCCCTTTACCCATTCCTCTCCACCCCCTCCCCTCCCACCCCCCAGATACATGTTGAAACAGATTCTCATGCTCTCATTGAATCCAGCTGCAAGACCAAACAGAATGTAATAGCAAGTAAATAATGTTACTGATTATTGCCCAGATCCATACTTTGGGTTTTTTTTTTTTGTTAAATTTTATTTTATTTTATTTTACTTCTCAAAATACATTGTACTTGATTTTCATGACCCTTTACCTGTTCCTCTCCACACTCCCCTGCCACATCGTATCTGTTCACTTGACTTAAATAGTTCAAGGAATTTTTGTGGTTATTCTGTCTTCTTCCCCCCACCCCAACCATTTATTTCTTTGTGTGTTTATTTATTTATTTATTTTCAGCTCCCACAGATAAGTGAGAACATGTGGTATTTCTCTTTCTGTGCCTGACTTGTTTCACTTAATTTAATTTTCTCTAAGTCCATCCATGTTGTTGCGAATGTTAGTATTTTGTTCTTTCTTATAGCAGAGTAGTATTCCATTTTGTAGATGTACCACAGTTTCCTTATCCACTCATCAGATGATGGACATTTGGGCTGGTTCCCACTCTTGGCTATTGTAAATAGTGCTGCAATAAACACTGCAGTACAGGTATTCCTTCGGCATGATGATTTCCATTCCTCTGGGTGTACTCCCAGCAGTGGAACAGCTGGGTCACATGGTAGATCTATCTGTAATTGTTTGAGGAACCTCCATATCATTTTCCATAAAGGCTGCACCATTTTGCATCCCCACCAACAGTGAATGAGAGTTCCTTTTTCTCTGCAATCTCTCCAGCACTTATCATTCTCAGTCTTTTGAATATTAGCCATCCTAACTGGGGTGAGATGGTATCTCAGTGTGGTTTTGATTTGCATTTCCTGGATGCTGCGTGATGTTGAACATTTTTTTCAAGTGACTATTGGCCATTCATATATCTTCCTTTGAGAAATGCCTATTCAGCTCCTTTGCCCATTTTTTAATTGGGTTATTTGGTTTTTTTTTGCTGTAAAGTTGTTTGAGTTCCTTGTATATTCTAGATATTAATCCTTTGTCAGATGTATATTTTGCAAATATTTTCTCCCACCATACCAGAGTAATTTAGGCCAAGATTATGCTTAGTTTTAGTTGACCAGGTAATTTCTTTTGATCAGTGGCACTGCCTGAGGCCCAGACTGGCAGTAAAAGAGGATGCCATTTTGTGAAGTGGGGCCTTTAAGAGGTGATTAACTCATGAAGATGGAGCCCTCATGGATGGGATTAGGACCCTTATTAAAGGACTTGAGGGAGTGGGTTTGTTCCCTCCCATCTCTTCTGTCATGTGAGGATATAACAACAAGGTTCCATCTTGGAAGCAGGAAACAGACTCTCAGCAGATACACAAAGCTGCTGGTGCCTTGATCTTGGACTTCTCAGCCTTCAGAACTGTGATAAAATAAATTTTCATTGTTTATAAATTACACAATCTGTGGTATTTTGTTATAGTAGCACAAATGGACTAAGACAGACCCCAACTGACCTCCTTATCCATTCTCCCTACCATTCTTCATTTTTATGCATCGAGAAAGCAGTGTCTTTTTGCCACTTTCCATCCACCCACAGCCACAGTCAGGGTTTACCCATAGACCTTCTGTGACTGTTGCTTCCAATTCTGTTATGATCACTATTCTGGAAAGTGATAAAAATCATGGGCCGAGTGAACCTACTTTCCTTTGAGCTGGTCAAAGGAGGTGTCTTAGTCTGTTTCTGTAGCTTATAACAAAATACCTGGAACTGGGTGATTGATAAGAAAACAAAATTTTTTGCTTACAGTTTAAGAGGTTAGGAAGTCCAAAGTCTGGGGAGCACATCTGGTGAAGGCTTTCTTTGGTAAGGACTTCAGTGTTAGCAGGGTATCACATTGTGAAATGGCAGAGCAGAGAGAGAGAGAGCAAGAGAGAGAAAGACAAAATCTCCTCTCTCTTCTGTTCAGGCCCTCAGAACCACACCCCTGACCTACATTTTTAATCCATTTACTATGGTATGATCATACAATCTAATAATGTCTTCAAGGCTTCACCTTTCAATTACCATAGTAGGATTTCCCACCCTCTTAACAGTCACAGTGGGGGCCAAGTTTCTAATACATAAAACTTGGGGGACACAATTCAAGCTTCAGTGAGTTTGGGGGGGCATAGTTCAATCTACAACAGGAGGCAATTGTTTCTTAGCATTCTAAAAGTCTAAATCTATGCCTGAATGTCACAATCACACTACTAATCCGTTGTCTACACACCCTCCCCCAACCTGTAGATGTTCAAGATTAGGACTCCACTCAAAACTGTTGCTAGTATATCACTCAATTTGGATAACACTACCCTCTACTTTAACCAGCACCATGTCCCTATTCTCTAGTAATCTCTCACCCCTATACCCAATCATGAACTGCTGTCCATTCTGTTTCAAAACTCTGTTTTATGCCAGCTTCTTCTTTCCACTTCTTCTGCCATGCCTTAATTAAAATCCTCATCACCTCTGAAATCATTTGCAACTGAATTCCCCATCACCATCCCTCCTTCTCCAGTTTATTTTTAAAACATCCAGACTTTTCCTCAAATATTAAACTATGTTAATCTTAAAAACCTTTTAAGGTCTCTAAGGATAAAATCTTTTTATTTTTTTTTTAATTTTAACATTTATTTGTACTTATTTGTGGGGTACAGTATTTTGTTTCAATACAGGCATATATTGCACAACAATTCACTTAGGGTAGATAGCATAGTGTTGTACCCATTAGTCTACCAGTTTTCATCTCCCATACCCTCATCACTTCAAGTAACCATTATGCTACTCTACTTCCATGAGAACCACTTTTAAAAAAAAATTTACATTCCACACATGAGTAGTAGTATGCGGTATTTGTCTTTTTCTGCTTGACTTACTTCACTTAACATGATGGTTTACAGTTCCATCCATGTTGCTGCAAATGATAGGATATCACTTTATAAAGAGCTGAGTAGTATTCCATTGTGTGTGTATATATATGCACCACAGGTTTTTTTAAAAATCCATTTATCCATTGATAGACATTTAGGTTGATTCCATTTCTTAGCTATTGTGAATAGTGCTCCCATGAACATGGGATTGCAGGTGTCTTTTTGATATATTGATTTCATTTCCTTTGTGTATATAGCCAGTAGTGAGATAGCTGCATCATAGGGTAAATCTATTTTTAATTCTGTGAGGAAACTCCATACTGTTTTCCACAGTGGCTGTACCAATTTACATTCTCACCAGCAATGTAGGAGAGTTCCTTTTTCTTCACATTCTTGCCAGCATTTGTTAATTTTTGACTTGTTGTTAATAGCCATTCTAATTGGAGAGAGATGACATCGCATTGTGATTTTAATTTGCATTTCCCAGATGATTAGCAATGTTGAGCATTTTTTCATGTGCTTGTTGGGCATTTGTATGTCTTCTTTTGGGAAATTTCTGTTCAGGTCCTTTGCCCATTTTTTAATTGGGTTTATTTGTTTTTGTTGTTGAGATGTTTAAGTTCCTTATATATTCTGGATATTAGCACCTTGTCTGATCTGTAGTTGGCAAACACTTTCTCCTATTCTGTAGGTTGTCTCTTCACTTTGTTGATAGTGTCCCTTGCTGTGCAGAAGTTTTTTACTTTGATGTAGTACTTTTTCTGTATTTTTGCTTCAGTTACCTGTCCCTTTGTAGTCTCACTCAAAAAAGCACTGTCCGCTCCCCTTTTGTGTGGTGTTTCCCCTATGTTTTCTTCTAGTAGTTTCATAGTTTTGGGTCTTAAATTTAGGTATTTGATGCATTTTGAGTTGATTTTTATGTATGGTGAGAGATAAGGGTCCAGTATCAATCGTCTGAATGAAGATATCCAGTTTTCCCAGCATCATTTGTTGAAGAGGCTGTCCCTTCCCCATTGTGTATTCTTGGCATCTTTGTAAAAAATTAGCTGGCAGTAAGTGCATGGGTTTATTTTGGGGCTTTTTATTCTATTCCATTGGTCAATTTGTTTTTATGCCAGCACCATGCTGTTTTGGTTACTATAGCTTTATAGCATATTTTGAAATTAGCAAGTGTGATGCTTGCAACTTTGTCCTTTTTGTTCAAGATTGTTTTAGCTATGCAGGGTCTCTTGTGGTTCCATACAAATTTTAAGATTTTTAAAAACATTTCTGTGAAGAATGTCATTGGTATTTTGATAGGGATTGTGTTGAATGTGTAGAGTGCTTTGGGTAATATCAACATTTTGATGATGTTAATTCTTCCAACCTGTGATCATGGGATATCTTTCCATTTATTTGTGTCCTCTTCATTTTTTTTTCCCACCAACATTTTATAGTTTTCATTGTAGGGATCTTTCACCTCCTTTCTTAAGTTTACTCCTAGGTGTTCCTTTTTGGGGGTAGCTATTGTGAATGGAATTACCTTTTTAATTTCTACTTCAGCTATTTATTTTTGGCATATAGGAAGGCTGTTGATTTTTGTGCATTGATTTTGTATCCTGCCACTATATTGAATTCATTTATTAGTTCTAGTAATTTTTTGGTGGAGTCTTTAGTGTTTTCTATGTATAAGATCATGTCATCTGCATATAGGTATAGTCTGACTTCCTTCTTTCTTATTTGAATATCTTTTATTACTTCCTCTTGCCTTATTGCACAGGCTAGAGCTTCTGATACTATATTGAATAAGAGTGGGGAAAGTGGGCATCCTTGTCTTGTTCCACATCTTATAGGAAAAGCCTCCAATTTTTGTCCATTCAGTATGATATTAGCTGTGAATTTGTTGTATATGGCCTTTACTGTGTTAAGGTACATTCCTTCTATACCTAATTTGCTGAGTGTTTTTATCATGAAGCGTGTTGGATTTTATCAAATTCTTTTTCTGCATCTATTGAAATGATCATATTTTTTTCCCTTTATTCTGTTCATGTAATGTATCACATTTATAGATTTGCATATGTTGAACTGTCCTTACATCCCTGGGATGAATCCCACTTGATCATGGTGTATGATCTTTTTAATGTGTTGCTGAATTCTCTTTGTTAGTATTTTGTTAAGGATCTTTGTATCTGTTTTCATTAGGGATATTGGTCTGTAATTTTCTCTTTTTGTTGTGTCTTTTTGCAGTTTTGGTATAAGGGTAATGTTGGTCTTGTAGAATGAGTTTGGAAGTATTCCCTCCTCTTCAACTTTTTGGAAGAATTTGAGAATAATTGGTATTTGTTCTTTGAATGTTTGGTAGAATCAGCAGTGAAGCCATCTGGTCCTGGGTTTTTCTTTGTTGGAAGACTTTTTTTTACTGCTTCAATCTCATTACTTGTCATTTGTTCTATTTAAGTTTTCTAGTTCTTCATGTTTCAACCTTGGTAAGTTGTAGTGTCCAGGAATTTATCCAATTCTTCTAGGTTTTCCAGTATGTTCACAAATAGTTTTTCATAGTAGTCTGTGATGATCCTTTGTATTTCTGTGGTGTCAGTCATAATGTCCCCTTTTTTATTTCTGATCTTATTTATTTGAGTCTTCTCTTTTTTACCTTTGTTAGTCTAGCTAAAGGTTTATCAATTTTTCATTATTTTTTTTAAAAAAAACCAAGGCTTCATTTCATTGATCTTTTATGTTTTTTTTAAAAATCTCTAATTCGGGCTGGCCCGGTGGCGCACTGGAGAGTGCGCCGCTTGGAAGTGCAGCGGCGCTCCCGCCGAGGGTTCGGATCCCATGTGGAGACCGGTTCCCGCTCACTGGCTGAGCGCAGTGCGGGCGCAACACCGAGGGTTGTGATCCCGTTACCGGTCAGTAAAAAAGACAAAAAGGAAAAAAAAATAAAAATAATAAAAATAAAAATCTCTAATTCATTTATCCTGTTCTGATCTTTATTTCTCTCCTGCTGATTTGGGGTTTGGTTTGTTGTTTTTCCAGCTCTTTGAGATGTAGCATTATGTTGTTTATTTTGAAACTTTCTTCTTTTTTGATGTAGGCATTTATAAATTGCTATAAACTTACCTCTTAGAATTGCTTTCGCTGTATCCCATAGGTTTTGAAACATTGTGTTTTCGTTTTCATTTGTCTCCAGAAATTTTTTAACTTCCTTCTTGATTTATTCTTTGACTCACTATTTGTTTAGGGGCATACTGTTTAATTTACATGTATTCATATGATTTCTCATGTCCCTTTTGTTGTTGATTTCTAGTCTTATTCCATTGTGGCTAGATAAGGTAGTTGATATGATTTCAATTTTTTAAAATTTGTTGAGACTTGTTTTGTGTCCTAACATATGGTCTGTTCTAGAGAATGTTCCATGTGCTTCTGAGAAGAATTTGCATTCTGCAGCTGTTGGATGGAGTGTTCTATAAATGTCCACTGGGTCAAGTTGACCTATAGTCGAGATTAATTCTGTTGTCTCCTGGTTGCTATTCTGTCTAGATGATCTGTCCTTTGCTGAAAGTGGGGTATTAAAAGTCCTCAACCATTATGGTGTTGGATTCAATCTCTACTGTTGCATCCAGTAGTAATTGCTTTATATAGCTGGATGCTCCAGAGTTGGGTGTGTATATATTTAGAATTGCTATATCCTCTTGTTGAATTGATCCCTTTATCATTATATAATGACCGTCCTTATCTTTTTTACTTTCTGTGGCTTGAAGTCTATTTTATCTGATAGAAGGGTAGCTACTTTGGGTTTAGCTCTTTTTTTGTATAAAAGTATAGCCCTTTTTTGGTTTTCATTTGCATGAAATATCTCTTTCCATCCCCTCACTTTCAGCTGATGTGTGTCTTAATTGGTCAAGTGAGTTTCTTGTAGGCAGCATGTTATTGGTTCTAGCTTTATAATCCACTCAGTCACTCTGTGTCTTTTAATTGGAGCGTATAATCTGTTCACATTTTGGGTTATTTTTCATATATAGGAACTTGTTATTGCCATTTTGCTTTTTTTTTCTGATTGTTTTTGGATCCCTTTTTCCTTTTTTTTTTTTTTTGTCTGTCTTCCTTTGTCGTTGAGTGGTTTTCTCTAGCTTTACATTTTGCTTTCTCACTATTTTTAGTATGTCTGTTCTAAGTTTTTGTGTTATGGTTACCATAAGGCTTACAAAAAACATACTATTGTTGGGCCGGCCTGTGGCTCACTCGGGAGAGTGCGGTGCTGATAACACCAAGGCCACGGGTTCGGATCCCATATAGGGATGGCCGGTTTGCTCACTGGGTGAGCGTGGTGCTGACAACACCAAGTCAAGGGTTAAGATCCCCTTACCGGTCACCTTAAA
>NW_007726999.1:1238-24859 GCF_000696425.1 Galeopterus variegatus | reverse complement strand
AAAGGGTTAAAACCCCCTTCCCGGTCCCTTTAAAAAAAAAAAAAAAAAAAAAAAAAACATACTATTGTTATAACAAATTATTTTAGACTAATAACAACTTAACTTTGATGTCTAAGAAAAAAGAAAGAACCAACACCAACTCTACGCTTTGGTGTAATTTCCCCCACTTTTTGATAATTTGTTATTTCAAGAATATTTTTGAATATTGCCTTTCCATTATATGGTTGTTGTTTATGTTAGTGTCTTGTCAGGTTTGTACCTTAGTCTTCATACTAAATATTTAAGCAGTTTATTCACCATCTTTATGGCATTGGAGTATTCTGAAGTTGCCTGTGAATTTACTTTACTAATGAGTTATGTACCTTCAAATGTTTTCTTGCTGCTCCTTAGTGTTTTCTTTCAGATTGAAGAACTCTCTTTAGTATTTCTTGTCAGGCAGGTCTAGTGTTGACAAATTCCCTTAGCTTTTGTTTGTCTGGGAAAGATCTATTTTACCCTCATATCTGAAGGTTAGTTTTGCTGGATACAGAATTCTCGGCTGACAGTCTTTTTTCTTTAGCGCTTTGAGTATGTCATCCCATTCTCTTCTGGCGTGTAGGGTTTCTGGTGAGAAATCCACTGAGAGACGTATTGGGGCTCCTTTGAATGTTATGTCTTACTTTTCTCTTGCTGCTTTTGTGTTCTGTTTTTGATAATTTGATTATGTTGTGCCTTGGGGTGTTGCTTCTTGTATTGAATTTGACTGGTGACCTCTGAGGTTCCTGTACCTAGATGCTCTCTCCTTTCTCCATTACTGGGAAGATTTTTAGCCATTAATTTCTTGAATATGCTTTCTAAGTGTCTGTCTTTTTCCTCTCCTTCAGGTGTGCCAATTATGCAGAAGTTATTTTGCTTGAGGGAGTTCCGTATTTGCTGTATTTCTATTTTCTTTATTTTTTCTTTTTCCTCCTCTGATTGGATAATGTCATGTATTTTGTATTCGAGCTCACTGATTCTTTACTCTGATTAAATCTACTGTTAGAGCTTTCTATTGAGTTTTTCAATTAAGATAAATAAGTGTATTATTTATTTCTAGAATTTCTATTTGGCTTTTAAAATTGATTATATTCCTTTGTCAAGTTTCTCATTCTGCTCCTGAATTATCTTCTAGGTATCATTTAATCTTCTATCTGTCTTTTTTTGTGACTCCCTGAACATCCATAAGAGGGTTATTCTGAATTCTCTGTCAGACGTTTCGTAAATCTTCTGTTCCTCTGCATCCATTGTTGGTGTTTTGTTTATTTCATTTCATGGTGACATATTTCTCTGTTCTTTTTCAGTCTTTGTGTTTTTACATTGATGCCTAGGCATTTGAGGAGACTGTTATTTCTTGCTGATTCTCTGGGGAAGGCTTTTTGTGAGGATTGTTAATCATTTCTGGGTCTGGACTGTGGAAATTCTGGCCCAGGATAGGGTCTTTCCTGCAGATTAAGCCCCCTGCAGTTCAATTGCCCTGACTGATTTCCACTGAGACTAGCTGTCCACACTGTGCCCAACGTTCCCCTGGTTGGCCAGCCTTTCTCCTGCAATTCAACACCTTTCCATGGGACAGGCCATGTCCATGGCCCTTGTGCTACATCACTGGCCTCTGGACAGCTCTCCTCTCCAGTCAGTTGCAGCAGTCTGCTATTATGTGAGCCCAGGAAATCCTGCCAGTGGTCTTTATGGCCTATAGGCTGGTATGGTGTGCTCCAAAGCCCTCTTTTCCTCTGAAAACTCCAAGCATATTTACACGAAGGATGCCATGGCTTTTTCTTGCTTGTGCAACAGCTACTCCCCACCTCCATTCAGAGTTGGCTCAGAACAGTAGTCGCCAACAGTATACGCTCTCACCATTGCCTCTCATACCTTCATGAATGCTGCAGGTCTCTCCTCCTTCCCCAGCTGTAACACTTCTGGGTTGGCAATTTTTGCTTTTTAATAGTTGTAAATTGGTTACTTGTGGGGAGGTGAGATGCTGTGAATCATCTATTCCACCATCTTGATGATGTCACCCTCTTCTGCTTATCCCAATCTTCCTTTAGTAGGGCCAGACATACTTTTTTTGAATCTATTTAGTTTTCATTTGCCATTTTAAAAGTACAGTTCAGTGGCTTTTAGTACATTTACAGTATTGTGCAATCATCACCACTATCTAGTTCCAAAATGTTTTCATCAACACAAAGGGAAACCCCATACCCATTAAACAGTCACTCTTTATTTCCCCTCTCCTCAGAGAGGAACAGAAATATCTGCTTTCTGTCTCTATAAAACCATAGAGTAAATCACTTATTGTGGATATTTCCTTTGGCTAATGTGACATTAACAAACATGATGCAAGCAAAGGCTTGAAAAGTGTTTGTGCATTGGAGCTTGCTCTCTTACTAAACTTGGGAACTCTGTAATCACCACCACGTGAAGGAGCCCAGGTTAGCCTGCCAGATAACGAGAAACACATGGCTAAGTCACCCTTATCACTCCAGCTGGTATAAGCCAACTATCAGACATGAGAGTGAGGTCTTCCCGAACCATCCAGCCCCAGCCAAGCTGGCCCAAACCAGAAGAACCATCTAGCTGACCCACTGAATAGTGAGAAACGAAAAATATTTATTGTAATAATTTTTTTGTTGTTGTTTTAAGCCACCAACTTTGCGGGTGGTTAACAAAAGCTAACTGATACAACCTAATTAAGAAACACTCTATTACAAGAAAATGGTTTGTATTTTTCAAAAAATGTCAATGTTGTAAAAGAAAAGAAAGACAAAAGAACTGTTCCATATTGGAGTAAAGCAAAAAAGCATGAAAATCAAAAGTAAAATGCTATACTGGGTTGGATCTTAGACTGGGTGTGGGAAATGCTGTAAAGGATATTGTTGGGACAATTGACAAAATTGGAATATGGACTGTAGAATAAATAAAAGTATTGTCACTGGCCAGATAGTTCAGTTGGTTAGAGCTCAGTGTTATAACACCAAGGTCAAGGGTTTGGATCCCCATACTGGCCAGCTGCCAAAAAAATTAAAATTAAAAAAGAAAAACGAAAAAAATGTATTGGGGCAATATTAATTTTGTTGAATTTGATAATTATATTGTGTTTATATAAGAAAATATCCTATTTTTAGGAAATATACACTGAAGTTTTATGAGGTAAAGTGGCATGCTTTATATAACCTCCTCTCAAATAATGGAGAAAAATTAATAATGTATATATGTGAGAGAGACAGAAAGAGAGATGGAGAGAGACAGAGTGAGAGTGAGAGAGTGAGAGAGAGAGAGAGGGGGAGGGAGGAAGGAAGGAGGGAAGAAGAGAGAATTATAAAGTAACTGAGGTAAAATGTTAAAAATTGATGTCTGGGTAAAATTATATGGGGGGTTTCTTTGTACTATTCTTGTATCTTTTAAGTTTTAAAATATTTCAGAACAGTAAAAAGAAAAAAAAACTTGACAATTGAGAAAATAAAAAAATTAACTGATACAGCTTTCTATAGAAATTGTCTAACAATATTATCTTAGTACCTTAGTTTTAGGCAAAAGCTACCAAGATATTTATGTAGACATCATGCCTGGAGGCTTATGATTGAAATGGGAAATGGAGAATGCTGGAATCATGGTCATTTCATGCCAACTATATGTGAAGACAAACAGAAGCCCTTTAAAGGTATGGGGTAGTGTATTAATTCATTTCTGTTGATTATAACAGAAATACCTGAAACTGGGTAATTTGTAACGAAACAATATTTATTGCTTACAGTTTCAGAAGCTGGGAAGTCCTAAGTCCAGGGAACACATCTGGCCTGGTGAGGGCCTTTTTTGGTGGTGACTTCAGTGCCACAGGGTGTCACATTGAGAGAAAGGTAGAAGCAGGAGAGAGAGCTTCTCATGTGCTCTTCTTTTTAAGCCCTCAGAACCATGCCCACAGCCACCATTAAACCATCAATGAATGAATCCATCCACTAGGACATAGTCCTCACAATCTAATCACCTCTTTGAGGCCCTACCTTTCCATTACCATAATAGGATTTCCCACCCTCTCAACACTGTCACAGAGAGGATTGAGTCTTGATGAACTTTGGGAGACATCCAATCCACAGCAGGTAGTGAAAAGGATGCTGAATAGGGAGCAGAAAATCTAGACATTTGTCTTGTTTCTGCCACAACTATCTTTATGTTTTAAAACAAGTTATTCCACTCTCTTGGCCTCAATTTTCTTTTTAGATTAAGTAGGAGGATAACCTCTTAAGATTCCTACTTATGCTAACATTTATAAAAATCTCTTATAAAATGAAACCAAATCTGTTGATCAATGATTTCTAGTGTTGTAATCTTAATGATCCTTTGTTATTATGTGATAACTACATGTGACATATATTTATGGGTGCCTTGTTCAGTATGTAAAAACATAGTCAGCATAGGCTCAAATTATGTGACTGCCCATTGTGGAGGTTTTTGCACAGCCAAGATGTTGGAAGCTTCATTGTTGATCAAAATAAATAATATAAATTGCAAGTATTGGGGTTAGTAAGGATTACCTCCCCAACACACACACGCACACACGCACGCACGCACCCTAGCTCCCGCAGCATACCAAAATGACAAAGGGAAGAAGAATCACAATGACAGAAATGACAGGGTGGCATATGGAACAGAAAGACACATTATAATCTGGAAGACATGTAGTGGATTGCCCATGGGGAAGACTTGTATTTTTAGCAGCACTAAAACTTAGCCCAAATAAGAATGCCAGGGTCACTGTGAAAAAGTGTCCTGGACCCTTTTGTAATTGTCAGGAATTGGGGGCATATAACAGAAATGTCATGATTTAAAAAAGTGGTAGATATCTCTGGCTCTTTGTACCCTGCAGCCTTATTCTGCATTCTCACCATCTCCTCCTTCTTTATGGCTTACTTTCATATTTTTCCCCTTCTGTTCCTTTTACCCCTTCTTTTTTCCCCCTTCCAAAGGCTGGAGGCACTTGTGAGCAATATATAAGCACCTTGGGGGTTTCTCAGAGGAAAGACACTATTTTTAAAAACTTTTTATTGATGTAAGTGTATAGCTTAATTTTTCCAAACTGAAAGCACTCTATAACCAGCACTCCCCACAAGAGAATTACCTGCATCCCACAAGCCACAGTTATGTCTGTTCCCATTTAATAGCTTCCTCTAAGGGTAGTGATCATTCTGACTTCTAACAGCACAGATAAATTTTGATTGCTTGGAACTTTATATAAGTGGAATCACACAATAAATATTCTATTGTATCTTTTGCTCAATATGTGCTTGTGAGATTCATTCATATTGGTGCACCTTTCTGTATTTTATTTGTTTTCACTGCTGTGTAGTATTGTGTGTAATATATACCAGTCTAATTATCAATTCTACCCTTGGTGGGCATGAGTTTAATTACTGCTTTTTAGCTAATATGAGCAGTACTGCTCTGAACATACTGAGACTTAACTTTTGGCAAATATATGTATGCATTGGGTGTACAACTGGGAGTGGAGTTGCTGGGCCATAGGAGATGTATGTGCTCAACTTCAGTAGCTGATGTGCGGGTACTTTATGAGTGCCTTTTATGGGCCAAGCATTTGCTATGTCATCACAGTGATCTTATTATTGAGCTCATGCTGCTGATGAAAACATTGAGGTTTATTTTATTTTATTTTATTATGTATGTATGTATTTATTTATTTATTTTAATTTTTATTGAATCAAAATTGATTATACAAATTTGGGGGGTTCAGCACTGAGATATGTTGATCAAATCAATATTACTACCATATATATTGTTACAAATCGTAATTATTCTTTATGTCCCTTGTCCAATCTTTCCCCATCCCCCTTTGCCTCCCCCTTCCCCCCTCTAATTACCCTGGATTTCTTCTCTCCTTCTGAAAGAATAATGGTTATTCTGTTGATTTGCTGCCTAGATGATCTGTCCAATGCTGAGAGGTGTGATGAGGTTCCCATATATTATCATAGAGCAGATGCTTCTTCTGTCACTCTGAAATGGGCTTTGTGGAGCAAGACGTCCTCTTCTTTTCTTTATCTCTGCTGGTGACTCTCCTTGTGTCAATGCACTCCAGTGGCTGGCAGGCCATCTGTGTGGTGCTTGTCGCATCTAGTTGCTTTTGCAGCAGCCATGGTTATAGTGGTGGCTGTGGTGGGCCACCCACATGGAGGTGAGGTTTTCAGCATGCTCCTTTGTGCTGGCAGTGTGCCTGGTTGTGGGGAGTGTCTGGTCCCCAGATAAATGCCTCAGGACACCGGGTGGGCCCCAAAGCACTGGCATGGTGTGCCTGGTTGTGGGAGAGGTGTCTGGTCCACTTCTCCATGACTCGGGTCCCCAGGTGGGCACTAAGGCACTGGCACAGTGTACCTGGTTGTGGAGGGGTTCCAGGCCCCTTCTCCATACCTTGGGTCCCCGGGTGGGCCCCAAGGCACTCGTGCAGTGTGCCTGGCTGTGGGAGGGGAGTCCGGTCCACTTCTCTGTGACCCAGGTCCCCAGGTGGGCACTGAGGCACTGGCACAGTGTGTCTGGTTGTGCAGGGGTTCCAGTCCCCTTCTCCATGCCTTAGGTACCCAGGTGGACCCCAAGGCACTGGTGCAGTGTGCCTGGTTGCGGGAGGGGTGTCCAGTCCCCTTCTCCATGCCCATGGACCCTGGGAAGGGCCCTGAGGTGCTGGTTGTGTACCTGATGGTGGGCACGGGGTCTGGTCCCTGGCTGCATGTCCCAGGTCCCCAGATGGGCCCTGAGGTGCTAGTGGTATGCCTGGATGTGGGAGTGGGATCCAGTCCCTGGCTCCAAGCTTTGTGTTTCTGGGTGGACCCTGAGGCACTGGAAGTGTGAGTTGTTGTGAGTGGGGATCCATCCAGTCCCCAACTCCATTTCTCATGTCCCCTGGTGGGCCCCAATGTGCTGGTGATGTGCCTAGGCTGGAACTAATTTTTTGTTCTTGGCTTACTTCTAAAACGGGGAAACTTCCTGTGGGAACCACTACTTAAGCTTTGTGGTTGAGCTAAATTGCTGCTTTGCTGCTGTTTCCCTAGGGAAGGCTTTTTGTGCAGCTCAGGGTTTAATGGTTGACCTTAGAGGTACTTACAGCTCTCCAGAGACCAGGTGCATCTGGGTTGTGTAGAAACTCTGGGCCTGAGTTTTATCATCAAACTGCTCCCCGTGCAATTCTGCATTCCCTACCAGTCTCCTCTGAGTGGTCTTGTGCTGATTGGGGTGCAGATCAGCTGTACTTGTTGTGTCCCAGTGTTCTCCCAGTGGGCCTGTCTACCCCACTGACTGTGCTCCAAACACTTCCCATGGGATGGGCCCTGCATTGGTCCCTTGAGATGACTCACCAGACTCTGAGTGGCTCCCCTTTTTCAGCTGTTCTGGCTCCTTGCTCCTACGTGGGGCCATGGGAACCCTATTAGTGGTCTTGCTGTCCTGGGGGTCACCAGGGCCCTCTTCTCCCCTGCCACTTCCAAGTAACTCCATCCAAAGAGCATGGCTGCAGTTTCTGCTGGCTCCTGCTCCATGCGCTCAGCAGCTCCAGCATTAAAGCGGCCACAGCCTGAAATGCTCAGAGCAGTTTTTTCTTTCTCTCATTGTGGCTTCTCCCACCTTCATGAACTCTATAGGTCTCTCCTTCTCTTTCCCTGAGCTCCAGCAGCCCCAGCTTGGCTGATGTCACATTTTTATAGTTGTAAGTTGGTTGATTTATGGGAGGGAGTGACACTGCAGACCATCTATTCCGCCATCTTGACTGGCTAGCAAAACATTGAAGATTAGAAGGGTTAAATAAATTATGCAAGGTTAGGGTTAGGGTTAGCTGGAGCAGGGATTAGAACCTTGCCTGGCTTGACTTCAAAGCCTGTTTCTTAATGATGCCCACCCATTAGCTTCTGATCTCTGATTTAGAACCATGCAGGACTATTTTCATATGATTTAAGGATAAATGTCAGTGGATTTCCAAGCAATGCTGTCTGTCTTATTGGAAATATTTATAGTCATAAAAAACCTTTGATGTGTGTATTGCCTAGAAATACTGGCAAAAGGAAAGGATGCGAAATGGAAGAGATGTGTGTTCTCTCTGTTCCCAGGTGAGGGATAGGGATTAGCCACCTGTCTCCCAAGGATCTGGGCTCTTCTTTCATAGTGTTGAGTTGTTGCTGGCAAACCAGGAACTACATTTCCTATCCTTCTTGTATCTAGTAGTACATGTAAGAAGTTCTCACCACAGGAATGTGAGTGTAACTGATGCGTGTCATCTCCAGGCATAAGTAGTTGAAGGCAGGTGTTCCTTCTTCTTCCTTTTCCCCCCTGCAAACCAGACAGATGCAGAGGATTCAACAGTAGCCTTTGAGCCCATGATGATGGTGGAGCAAGGGAGGGAGCCTGGGTCCCAAATCAATGCTTGGAAGAGAGGAGAGCTACCTACCAATCAGGCACTTTGAGTGAATAACAAACTTCTATCTGGTTAAGCTTCTGAGTTTGGGGGCTTCTTTGTTACAACAGCTGGTGTTACCTTAACTAATACACCAGGGATGTGTCTAGGCTCATTCCACCATTTCACCCTGCCTTCATCATTTGGATTCTGGCACTTCCTCCATGGCTGAAACCTGGAAGATGCACTTCCTTGTCTTTCTTTACTGGCTGGCATCATAAGAATTAAATGCTCTGCTTCCCAGGGCCTTGATCTGATTATCTTTGTGAATCATCTTCAGCCTCACTATTTATTGTGTGTGCTTTGACAACGTGATGCAATTTGATGTAATTTAGCCTTTGAACCCCTTTGTCCTTTGTGAAGGCAGCCATTACAGAGTGAAAAAGGGCCTTTTCATGGCTACAATGGAAAACTTAGTGGAACTTCTTTTTATATGTAGCTGGGCAATTGTACAGCCCTTTTACACTTTTCAAACTTCAACCTTCACAGAAGCTTTGTGACACAGGACAGGCGGTTGTTATTATCTCCATTGGGCAGCTGAAGAAAATGAAGTGCAAAAAGGTTAAGTCATGCTGGACTAGAATGCAGACTTGGGGCTCCAGTCCACTGTCCTTTTGACTCTTCTCTGATGTACCAGTGTCTATGCCAGCAGCCAGGGAATTATCACACAATCTACTAAACCAATTTTGACAGGCTATTACATTTGGGATTCTTCATTCTGTGTCTGAGTAGTCAGTAATTTAAAGAAATCAACACTTTCTCAATAATTTCTTTAAAGTTGTCTTTTTGGGGCTAATTCTGCATATCAGCTCATAACCATTTATTAGCCTGTCACAGGGCTGTGATGTACAGCTGTGTAGGTTAAACACTATGTAACCATATCTGGCAGTCCATATGGTCATATAACAGAGAATGCAAATGCCACAAGATCCAGGTAAGGATTTTGGCACATTCTAAGCACAAGCCTGAGCCCTACATCTACAGGTGTAAGCCTTTCCTCTTTCCTTCTGCTTCAATACTGTCAAACTAGCAAGTTTCCCAAATTCTGATGCCCGCCATCTCTTTCTGCCTGCCCATTTATCTTATTTCCAGATTCACACCAGCTGCCTGCCATTAAGTCTCATGCAAATGTTCCTTCTTTGGTTTGCCTGTCTACCAAGATTTGTTCCCCTTCCTCTGCTGACCTCTCCTCGTTTTAGGTACCATTTCTTTCCAAGGCCTCCCCATCCTTGCCTTTCACATGAGCTTCAAGATGACTGACCAAATCATGGAGATTTTGATTCCCAATACCCCTCACACGAGGTACAGTCTCATCACTGATTTTTCTGTCATGTAGACCCCTCATGTGGAATGCCTTCCCTAATCCTTCCCATTCTTCTGAGCCCTGCTTAAGCCTTACTTTGTACTTTCAAGGTTCCTTCAGCCCTTTTGATCTTCCTGTCCCCTAAACATTACCATTGGATGCCATGGGAACAGAAGCACTGGACTCTAGAATGGCACTGTTATGTACCCTGTGACCCTGGGAAAGTCACTTAGTTCTTCTGAGCCTCAGTTTCCATTTCTGTAAAATGAGGGCATCTTGCTAATGACCTCTAAGTTCCTTTCCAGGCAGTGATTCTTTAAATTTAGCTTTGATTTAAACTGATAGGATCCAACCAAGCTTTTGGCAAGTGCCCTATTTGACTTTCCACAAACATCAGAGCATATTTAGAAAGCCTTGGTCTATTTCCTGGAAGTAGTATCTACAGATCCAAATCATGTGAGCTCTTTGGGGAATAATTAATTCATGCATTTATTTTTTTTATCAGAATACATTTACTAAGTGTATTAGTTATCTATTGCTGCATAACAAATTGCTTCACAACTTAGAAGCTTAATACAACAAAGATTTATTATTGCGCAATTTCTGCAGGTCAGGAATCTATGCATGGCTTAGCTGGGTCTCCTGGCTTAGAGTCTCTCATAAGTCAAATCAAAGTGTTGGCCAAGACTGCAGTCAACTCAGGGCTCAACTGATGGAGGATATGGTTGTTGGCAGGATTCAGTTTCTCACAGGTTATTGGACTGAGGACCTCAGTTCTTTTCTGGATGTTGGCCATAAAGCTCCCTTAGTTCTTTGCCACATAGGCCTCTCCATAGGTCAGTTCACAACATGGCTGCTTGCTTCCTCTGAGGAAGCAAGCAACAAGAGCCAGAGAGAGAGAGAGTGAGCAAGACAGAAGTCACAGTCTTTTGTAACCTGATCTTGGAAATGACATCCTATCACTTTTGCCATATTCTATTTATTAGTGGGAGCCAAAAAATAGCCATTTGCTTTTTCCATTGAGTTGTGAACCAATGGAAAAATCAGACAAACAGGCAGGGCAGATGAGAGGTTCAAAATGCAGATATCTCTTGCTTAACACTGGTTTTCTGTTAATGAAATCATTGCTCTATATGAAAATGTTAGAGGAGCCCTATTCCAATTATTTTAAATGGTAAAAATTATTATGCATCACAAATCAACCCCAAACCCCCAACTAACTAAGACGCATTAAAATGCCCATACCTAAAGAACAAACTGTCATATCATGAGATAAACGCTTAAGCAGTTTCTTTGTCTGCAGTGCTTTGTCTTTCTCAGTGCCAGCAACATCCTAGACACAAATGCCCTTTGTTGACACTCAGAACACTTTAAAATATCTATGTGTACTTCTGATCCATCTAAACTTGATTCATTCTAAATGCCAATTGTATTTGCAGTGAAACTTCAGATGTTTCCCGCATATTCTTTTGTTAAAAAGGTTGTATTGATTTTTTAAGGAATAAATGTAATTTTTTTAATACAGCCCTCATTCCACTGTAAAGTACTTAGGTAAAGTTTGGATATTAAAAACCAAGAGGCATTCTCCTAAGGAAACATTCACCAAAGATACATTCTGTGTTGTATACCAGTGTCACTTTTATTGTAAATAGTTCTGATATTGGAAAATGCAATTTACATCTGCGGGCAAGCAGGCTCCAAAATTTTGCACTCTAGAATTAGTTAGACTTATCTATTGAGTCATCGGTAGTGCTGGAGAACTGTAGGCTCTCCTTGGAAGGAAATGTTGAACACATTTCCACCATAAAAAACATTCCCATTATGTTGAAAATGTAAGGCAAGACCACAGCACAACATACAATTTTGTTGGGGTTTTTTTGGCGCTGGCCAGTATGGGAATCCAAACCCTTGACCTTGGTCTTGTAACACTGTGTTCTAACAAATTGAGCTAACTGGCCAGCCCTTCCCACAACATACAATTTTGGAGGGTAGACATCTCCCAAGTAAAAGAAGAGTGGAGGGGCAGGAAAACATCTTCAAATTTTCTAGTCAGATTCAGTCACTCTTTCTTCTGGAGAGGGGCTGAGAAAGGTCAGGAGGAATACCGTAGAGGGCTCCCTCCACATGTAACAAAACCACCATATTGGGGAGACATGGGCCCCACCACAAGCCCTGTAATGTAGGTTTCTGTACTTTACATGCATGAATCCCACAGTGGCCTTGCAAATCAGGTGCTGCTATCCTTGTTGCCATTACAGATGGGAGAATTTGGGAGATTAAGTAACACATCAAGGGAACAGGAACAGAAAGGAAGAGAAAGTGGCACATTCGAGACTCAAACCTAGGTCTATCTGATGCACAAACCTGTGTTCTTAACCACAGAGTGATATTGCCTTACCATTTCACATCCTCTTCTTAACTCTTGACTGTAACTGGAAGTGGAATGTAGCTGAATTTTTAGCTGGTAGCATGGTGAATTTTGATGGATTTTAATGGCTAAAAATTTTTATCCAAGTTTTTATGGTATGTTTTATTTCTTTCTTTGTCCAGGCTGGAAGTTCTTTTCTTTCTCTCCAAATAATGTTCAGCAGTAGATGGATCTTGTCAGGTTTCAACAGAAATATATAATTCCAAAATTTTAAAGAACACCTCTTTTATCCTCTTCTTATCTCTATACTCTGTAGCCAGCATTATGTGCTGAAATGCAAAATCAATCTTATCACCCCCCCACCCCCCACCCCTTGTTTAAAACCTTGTAATGGTGTCCCATTACTTACAAAGTAAATCCCAGGACCCTTAACTAGGAATGCGACTTCATATTTTCATCTCTGCTTTTCTCTCCATCCTTATTTCTCATTCCCATTCCAGAATGACAAGATATAGTCATCTGAAACTATCTTCAGCTGTAGTAGTTTCTCTGAAAGAGGATGTGGAATGCTAAAAATTTTCACTGAATGATTTAGTAAAAAGATAACTATAAAATCAGAGGTTCCCCAAATGCCTCAAACACATCTCCAACTTGCCCCCGCCAACTGCCCTGAAGGGCCCCTAATATAGCTGCGATGAGTTGTTCTTAAGGCTATTTCTTTAAAATCCAGAGTCCTCAGTCATTAGTCTCAAGGCTTTCATTGGGTTATTGGGTTTGCAGGCTGCCAGAGCCTCCTGGCAAAACACTGGGTTGTGCGTTTGCCCAACCAAAGGGAAAAAGTGGCAGTTGCTGGATTCTGAACTAATTGGAAGAAAAAGAAACTGAGGGGTGTTAAAATAATTAACTGAGAGATCATTAGATTGAGGTGGTCCAGCAAACCAAAACCCAACTCAGAGTAAATGGTCATATCAAAGGAAATGAAACTTAAGCTTAACCAACTAACCTCTAATTAGGGATTCTAAGGCTACTGCTCCACTTTAACCAATCAAATATTTTCTTTGTCTTGCTTCTATGAACACCTTATAAAAGTTTTCCCCTGGCACCCCTTTGGTGGATCCCAAACCACCTGTACTTCCTTATTCATGGATTACTTCTGCTCAAATAAACTCTTTAAAATTTTAATGTACCTAAGCTCATCTTTTAACAGGTGGTATAGCTGGAATTTAAAAAAGAGTCATCTCCTCAGTGGGGCTAGAGAGGAAAGATGTAAAATTAGCTTTAATTTGTTTTCAATTCTGAGGTTTGGGGTCCTCCTGCTCCTGCAGTTACCCCACAGGGTGCTAGGACACAGTACCTTTGCGTTGATTTGCAACTTAGTGTTGCCTTGCCATTTCATTAACAGCTTGTTAAATTAGTTCCCAAATCCATTGAGAAAGTTGTGTGATAAAAGGGAACCGTGCCTGCACACACTGAATGTTACCTTGAGAGGTACTTCCCGAAATCACTAACAAAAACAGGACCTTTTTGCCTGCCTTGATGAGTGCTGTTCAAATACTTTTCAGTCTGCAGACCCTGACATGTGAGCCCATTTTAATGATACCAGAGAATAAAAAAGAAAAAGTTAGATCCATCCAAGGCTTTCCTGAAATCAATACCGTAATTACATTTTAGACCCTACAGGTATTAATCTTCTACTTTCAGAAAAGCAATTCCATTTTCCTAGCATGGTAACTTAGAAATAATACTTCTCCATGGCTCTTTTTTATATTTTCCCTCAGGGGAAAGGAAAGGCAAGCCTTTTTCTTTTCACCTCCTTAGCTCCTACAGCCCTTCTTTCTTTTAAATTGAATGTTCATTGATGCTCTAAAAAGACTATGTAGAGAAAGAGCTGATGTGAAAATATTTTATAATATCAACAGCTTGAACATAGACTGTTTCTAGTGCTTTCTGGCACTCCTTGCTTTCATTATTTAACAAATATTGTGTTTATTGTCTAAAATTAGTGCTAATAATCTTTGTTAAATACTTGTTATAGGCTAGTTACTGTTGTGAGTACCTCACTTGAATTAACTAATTTACATCTCATTGGAACCCTGTAAACTATGTAGCATTTACACATTAGGACTCTGATGCACAGAGCTTTTGGAACCATTGCCCAAAGGCTCACAGCTGGTAAAGGCAAAATAAGGTTTTACCCCAGGCAATCTCCCATCAGCGCCTGCATGCTCAACCATTAAGCTATATCTGGCTAAATCTGTGTTTATCTTACTCTGAACTAAGCACCAGGAAGGCTATGAAAAAGTAAACACTGGTTGGTGCCTATGATGGGTTGAATAGTGTCCCCCCCAAATTCATGTCCAAACCTCTCTGTGCCCTAGTTTCCTCATCCATGGAATAGTTTTCAAGTACCTTTAGCATTCATGGTTTCATTTCATTTTCATAGCAGTTTTGAAAGGGGAGAGGTGAGGCAAATATCATCCCCATTTTACAAACATTGCCTAGAGTCACACAGCTAGTACCTGATGGCAGAGCCTACCTCTGTGACAGTGGACCAGTCTCTTAACTGTGCTGTGTTTCAGTTTCCTTGTCCATAAAGTGATGATGATGGTGGTGGTGGTGGTGCTACTCGTGGTGGTTATCACACACTGAAGGCTTATTCCATACTAGGCTCTCTGATAGAAAACCATTTGGGCCAGCCTGGTGGCACACTCGGTAGAGTGCGGCGCTTGGGAGCGCAGTGGCCCTCCCGCCAAGGGTTCGGATCCCATATGGAGACCGGTCCACTCACTGGTTGAGCGTGGTGCGGGTGCGACACCGAGGCTTGCGATCCCATTACCGGTCACGAAAAAAAAAAAAAAAAAAAGAAAACCATTAATCTTCTCCATTTGAAAGAACAAACTGAGATTTTGAAAGAAACTGGCCCGAGGTCACCGTTCCTGCGCTCACAGGATGATTTGGTAGAATGCATGTGAAAGTAATTTGTAAAGTGTGCTGCATCATTATTAGTTATATGTAGCAAAAGTCCTCCTAATAACTTTCTTCCACTGGCCATGCTTATACCAATTTGAGCATTTTCAACATTCAAATCAGGAAAATGTTTTGCTTTCTGTATTAGATCAAAACGAAACAATGAAAACCCTGTTGTCTGTCTCCTTTTACCAAAGAAGTTTGTTCAGACTGTCTCTAGACATGTTTTTTCCACTTTCAACCAGACCGATGTTTAGATGATAATCTAAAATTAAAGTAGGTACAGTAGACCACACAGGAATACATCCTGTTCATAGGAGATAGGTTCCAAATGGTGTCATTAGTGAAATAAAACATTATTAGTTAAAGGTAGGTAGAAAAAGAAATGAGAATTAATAATTATCCAGTACCCATTAAGTGGACAGTATTAATCAATTTAATCCTCACTTACAATTGTATGAGATAGATATTATTATATTTTATGTTATCTTTAGTTCTGGGGCATTAAAGCCTTGCCCAAGGATACTCTGCAAATAAGATCTAAAGGGAGAATTTGAACTCAGATGTGTCTCCACAAACTATGCTTTTACAACCCTGACACCTGCCTTCCAAAAGAATGGACAAATATTCATGTGGAGGTAGAATAATTTAAAGGAAAAAACAGCCCTTTCTAATTTTCTCTACATGGGATATTTAGAAAAAAGCTCATGAGAATACTTAGAAAAGAACCAGGATAGACTTTGGGGGATTTGGGTTCTGAGCCTAATGGTACATTAACATGCTGTGTGATATGGGGCATGCCACTTTTAACTCTCTGGGTCTTGGTCCTGTTAAGGTATGATACTGATAGTGAGATGACAGCTAAGCATTACATTTGAATTACAATTTTTTATCAGAAAAATTATCTGAAATTTGGAATTAGGCAAAAAAGATTACAGGTGCTCTTTCAGTGTAGTGCTGTTCTTGGCATTGTATTGTCTGGGCTATTTCGTCCAGGAGAAATGCAAATAACTTTTGTCCAAAGAACAGATAATCCCAAAGGTTACTGTTTATGACCCTGTGTGTAGATGTTGCCTGGACATCAACCAGTTTTGTCTCTAACCCAGGAAACTTATCCTAACATTGCTTATAAATACCTAGCTTCATCTATGGCCATATCACCCTGAACATGGCCTTTCTTTTGTAATCTCAGAGCCTAAGCAGGGTTGGGCCTGGTTAGTACTTGGATGGGAGACTGCCTGGGAATAAAGATACCTAGCTTCACAAATGTTCTTTGGACTGGTTTTGACATTTTACTGTTTTTCATCAATTAATAAATAAGCTGCATACAATTTTTGACATGACTTGTTAATTTTCTATTTGCATGAAAGTCATGATTTTATCTTTTTGAAAATAATGCTTTAAGAGTATTTAGATAGAAAATCTCAAGTCTACAACCTTTTCTGGAATCGCTGCCTCTTCTTCTTCCAGGTGACACACAGTGATTTCATTGAACTAGAAGTTAAGACTGCTGCCTGGTACTTTGAGCTCCTTGTGTCAGGGAGTCAGCAGGCAAAGAAGGGGGTTACTATTCTAGATGAGGTGATTGACCCTGACTATTAAGGGGAAATTGAATTGCTACTCTATAGTGGGGGGAGGAAAAGTATATCTTGAATGCAGGAGATCCCCTAGGGTACCTCTCTTAGAACTCCCACGTCTTAGAATGCCCATGTCTTCTGATAAAAGTCAAAGGGAAACTATGGTAACTCAGTCCAGGCAGGACTGCTAATGTCCCAGACCCTTAAGAATCTGTATCAGGATTTTTCAGAACACATTTTGGAAAATGGTAATCTAGTGTAATTTCTTTCTTGTTACGAATTCAAAACCTACTTAAGTTTTGGCAGCAATTTTTATCTAAATGGATAATATTAGGTTCTTTAGTTCTATCTCTAAGCATCTTATGCAAACACTCAATTAACTCCCTAATAAATATTAACTATTCAATTATTCATTGAATAAATACTATACTGATTAAACACTCACTAAGTACCAGGAATATATCTTAGACTCTGAAAATGCAACAATGAACCAGTTTCTACTTTCTTACCCGGAGCTGTCCTTCCTATGAGTGTGTGTGTGTGTGTGTGTGTGTGCGCGTGTGCGTGTGTGCATGTGTGTGTGTGTGTGCGTGTGCGTGTGTGCATGTGTGTGTGTGTGTGAGAGAGAGAGAGACAGAGAGAGACAGACAGGCGGAGAGAGACAGAGACAGAGAGAAAGAGACAATAAACGCAGAAAACCATCAATTGTCAGAAAGTGACAGATGCCATGAAAAATATAAGGCAGAAATGAAAAATAGAGTGTAATAGTTGGGGGGAAAGGAAAGCAGTTTAAAAATGGGGGCTAGAGAAGTCTTCTCTAGTAAGAAGGCATTTGAGTAGAGGCCTGAATTAAATGAGTGAGTAAGCCCTATATGCATCTAGAGCAAGAATTGGTAATGCACTGCCTATGGGCCAAATCTGGTCTGCCACCTGCTTTTGTAAATAAAGTTTTATTGGAACACTTGTAAATAAAGTTTTATTGGAGCACAGCCACACCTATTTGTTTATGTGTTGTCTATGGCTGCTTTTGTGCTACAATAGCAGAGTTGAGTAGTTGCAGTAGAGACTGTATGGCCTGCAAAGCCTAAACCATTTCCTATCTAGCTCTTTACAACAATTTCCAATCCTCGTCTTGGAAAAGAGGGTGCCACAGCAAGTGCAAAGGCCCTGTGGTAGAAATGTGCTTGGCATATTTAAGCATTGATAAGGTGACCACTAGGTAAGGTGGCCACTATTCCTGGAGGGAGAGGAGACAGGAGAGCATGGTGGGCAGGCAGATAAGATCATGTGGCCACAATGAGAAATCTGGCTTGTTCTCCAAATAAGATGAAGAGCCACTGGACATTTAAAGCACAGTGACATGATCTGATTTCTGTCTTTTTTTTTGGCAGCTGGCCAGTATGGGGATCTGAACTCTTGACCTTGATGTTACAATATCATGCTCTAACCAAACGAGCTAACAGGCCAGCCCTGATTTATGTCTTAAAAGGAACTTTCTGGCTGCTGTTTTCCCTATATCTCTTCTCCCTTCCTCACTACCCTGCCCTAAGACCTTTCTCCTCAAGAAGCAGGAGTAGTTTAAGAAATGATTATCCATTAAATTTGACAAACTCTTAGATAGTCCTGATCCTTGCACGTTAAGGGTCTCCTTGTCCTTGGTTTCTTTTTCAAGCCAAGAGAACCTCTCGGGAACTGTGCCTGTCTTAGGTTGGGGCAATCTATCCCGCACACGGTACCTGTCATAGGACTAGGCTGCAGCAGAGGCGGCCCTCCTGTCTTAGGTGGTGTGGGGGTGTTACCCTCTTACCCATCTTTGGCTGTCCAGTTCAGCTCACAGAGGCAGCATTTGTTAAGGTGAATGTAGTGGTATATAGGCACCACTTAGTTCTTGCATCTCAAGTCATTGATAATGGACCTGTATAGGCCTTGGCTGAATAGTCTCAATTTGCTGTTCAATGAATGCCATAAGTTTGTTGAACAGAAAAGGACCCAAAGAAAGCAAAAGAAGCAAGCCCACAAGCGGCCCTAAAAAGGGTAAGAGATAAGGCAGGAATCCATTAAGTCTGGACCAAAGGGGGTATTTCAACACAACTATAAGCGGGAGATGATAAGGACAAATAAGCTGAATGGGTGTCACAATCTTAGACTGAACCTCTACCCCAGATCAAAACTGGATCTGGGCCATTCCAGGAGTTATCTAGGGGGTCGAGTTTCAACTCATCCCTGGCCTTAGGCAAGGCTATAGGGTGATATTGTAAAGGGGGGAACAAAGTTGACTGCCCCACAAACTTGTTTTGGGGCCTGGGGCTGGCCCCTCTTCCCGTTTCCCTGAAGGGGTGGCAAGGAATTTCCCTGAACATCAGTCTTAGATCTGCACTCATTGGCCCAATGCTTTCCTTGTTTACACCGTGGGCAAAGTCCCGGGGCTTTAGTTGATTCCTTATTATGACTATTTTGACAATTTTTTACAAAATGTCTGGATTTGCCATATTTGGGCACCAAAAATGTCCTGACCCGTGGGATATTCAACGCAGACCCTGGAGGGGGGAGTGGGACTTGGATAGGACAAGAGATGCGAGAAATGGAGACCAGACAGTATTCTGATCAAGTCTCGTTTATTAGCCAGAAGGTCACAGTTTATATAGACAGCAGGAGGGAATCAGCAGATAAGGAAGTGAGCAGCAGATGGTTTACTGAGAAAACCGCAGGGCGGGTTGTTCCGGTAAATGGAAAATTCCCGTTATCTATGGCAAGTTGCAAAGTTACCTACACCCATAGTGCACAAGAGGGGGAGGGATGGAAGATAACAGCAAACAAGGCTCTGAGGCTTGAGGCAATAGCTGGGCAGGCTCTTTGGCTCTGGACAGGCAGGCAGCCGGGCTCTAATGGCTCCGGACAGGTTTCATCATTTTTAAGAACCTGGAGTCTGTTATAAGGCTTAAGTCTACATGAGGACTGACCAAGTCATCCATTCTACAAGCAGCCTTGAGCCCTACCATAAGAAGGCTAGCGTGGTGCACACTTCACAAAGAGCACCCCAAAGCTTTGCTCTCCTCTTGGAAGATGCATTCACCTATTTATGAATCATTTGCAGCAACATGATAATGTACTTTCTGAATGCTGGCTCATGGTCTAAAAACATCTAATACATACTACTGCCCTCATCTTGGGGGAGCCACATTACTTGTTATTTTTTTTAAAATTTATTTTATTTATTGAATCAAAATCGATTATACATATTTTGGGGGTTGAACATTGAGATATGTTGATTAAATCAATATTACTAGCATATATATTATTACAAATTGTGATTATTCTTTATGCCCCTTGTCCAATCTCTCTGTTTCCCCCATTCCCTCCCCCTCCCCCCTCTAATTGCCCTAGATTTCTCTTCTCCTTCTGAAAGAATAATGGTTACTCCATTAATTTGTTGCCTAGACAATTTGTCCAATGCTGAGAGATGTGATCGGGTCCCCCAATATTATCATAGAGCAGATGCTTCTTCTGTCACTCTGAAATGGGTTTTGTGGGAAAAAAATCCTCTTCTTTTCTTTGTCTCTGCTGGTGACTCTCCTGTGTCAATGCACTCCAGTGGTTGGCGGACCATCTATGTGGTGCTTGTAGCATCTAGCCACTTTTGCAGCAGCCATGGTTATTGTGGTGGCTGTGGCGGGCCACCCATGTGGAGGTGCTGTTTTTGGTATGCTCCTTGGCACTTGGTGGTATGCCTGGTTGTGGGGTGTGTTTGCTGGCGCCATGTGCCTAGTTGTGGGAGAGGGGTCCAGTCCCCTTCTCCATGTCCTGGGTCCCTGGGCAGGCCCTGAGGTGCTGGCACAGTGTGCCCGGTTGAGGGAGGGTGGTCTGGTCCCCTTCTCCATGCCCTGGGTCTCTGGGCAGGCCCCAAGGTGCTGGCACCATGTTTCTGGTTGTGGGAGGAGAGTCTGGTCCCCTTCTCCAAGCCTTGGGTACACAGGTGGGCCCCGAGGTGCTGGTGTTTTGTGCCTGGTGTGGGAGGAGGGTCCAGTCCCTGGCTCCATACCTCAGGTCACTGGGCAGGACCTGAGGCATTGGCTTGGTGTACCTGGTTGTGGGAGAGAGGGCCAGTCCCCTTCTCCTTGCCTCGGGTCCCTGGATGGGCCCCAAGATACTGGCATGGTGTGCCTCATTGTAGGAGGAGGGTCCGGTTCTTGGCTCCACACCAAGGTGCTGGCTTGGTGTACCTGGTTGTGGGAGAGAGGTCCAGAACCCTTCTCCATGCCTCAGGTTCCCGGGCAGGGCCTGAGGCACTGGCATGGTGTGTCTGGTTGTGGGAGAGAGGTCCAGTCCCCTTCTCCATGCTCTGGGTCCCTGGGTGAGCTCTGAGGTGCTGGCATGGTGTGCCTGGTTGTGGGAGGGTGGTCCCGTCCCCTTCTCCATGCCCTGGGACCGTGGGCAGGCCCCAAAGCACTGGCTCCATGTGTCTGGTTGTGGAAGAGAGGTCTGGTCCCCTTCTCCCTGCCTCAGGTCCCTGGGCAGGCCCCAAGGCACTGGCTTGGTGTGCCTGGTTGTGGGAGGGGAGTCCAGTCCCCTTCTCCATGCTTCAGGTCCCCAGGCTGGCCCCAAGGCACTGGTGCAGTTTGCCTGGAAGTGGGAGTGGGGTCCGGTCCCCAGTTGCAAGCCTCTGGTTCCCAGTCAGGCCCCAAGGTGCTGGTGGTGTGCCTGGGCCGGAACTAATTTTTTTGTCCTTTGCTTCTAACACAGGGGAACTTCCTGTGGGAACAGTACTCGAGCTGTGTGGTTAAGCTAAATTGCTACTTTGCTGCTGTTTCCCTAGGGAAGGCTTTTTGTGCAGCTCAGGGTTTAATGGCTGATCTTATAGGTACTTCTGGCTCTCCAGAGACCCAGTAGATCTGTGTTCTGTAGAACCTCTGATCTGGGCCTGAGTTTTTCATCAAACTGCTCCCCATGCAATTCTGCATTCCCGACTAGTCTCCTCTGGGTGGTCCTGTGCTGATTGGGGGGCAGGTCAGCTGTCCTTGCTGTGTCCCAGTGTTCTCCCAGTGTTCCCATCTTGCCCGCCGCCTGTGCTCCAAACACTTGCCATGGATGGGCCCTGTGCCGGTCCCTTGCAATGACTCACCAGCCTCTGAATGGCTCCCTTTTTTCAGCTGTTCTGGCTCCTCACTCCTGCATGGGTCCACGGGAAGCCTATTAGTGGTCTTGCTGTCCTGAGGGCTGCCAAGGCCCTCTTCTCACCTGCTGCATCCTAGTAACTCCATCCACAGGGCACAGCTGCAGCTTCTGCCAGCTCCTGCTCCATGTGCTCATCAGTTCAAGCCTTAAAGCAGCCACAGCCCAAAATGCTCAGAGCAGCTTTTTCTTTCTCTCATCGTGGTTTCTCCCACATTCATGAACTCCATAGGTCTCTCCTCCTCTTCCCCTGTGCTCCAGCTGCCCCGGCTTGGCTGATGTTACGTTTTTATAGTTTTAAATTTGGTTGATTTGTGGGAGAGAGTGACTCTGTGGAACATCTATTCCACCATCTTGATTTCGTGTCATCTACTTGTTATTTTTAAAATGCATTTGCACTAGAGTGGGAATGTTGCATCTTTTCTCATGTGGGAACATGTATGATGAAGCAAAGGTCATCTTCCCTCATTCAAAAATGGAAATACTGACTCCATCCCTGGCCCAGCTGAGTGCATGTGGAGCAGGGAGACGCCCAGCAGGGGTGGTGGAAGCTCCGCAGAGACCACACACCCTGTGGTGCCAGCGCCCGACCCAGCAGGTAGGCCTCACTGCCACCACTCAACTCCATCCCCAGCCCAGCTGAGTGTACGCTGACCAAAGAGGTGGCTCCCCAGAGAGGCCCAAGACCCGAGGCAACCACACACACAAGGCACTAGTAGCCAACCGAGCATACACGGAGGTAGCCATACCAAATTGGCAACCCCAGCAGCATCCTAGCCATACAATACTGTCAAACCAGTGGACTGTGAAACCCCCTGCCACAATGACTAAACATCAAAGGAAAGATACCAGAAATATGAAAAATCAATAAAGGACACCACCAAAGGGTATTAACTCTCAAGCTCTACATCCTATAGAACAAGAAGCCCTTGAAATACCTGACAAGGAATTTTGAGTGATAATTCTAAGGAAACTGAATGAAATACAAGAAAACTCAGCTAGACAACTTGATGAAATGAGGAAAAGTATACAGGACCTGAAAGAAGAAATGTACAAGGAAATCAATGCCCTGAAAAAGAATGTAGCAGAGCTTACCAAGCTGAAGAATTCATTCAATGAAATAAAAAACACAACAGAGAGTTTAACCAGCAGGCTTGCAGAAGTAGAAGAACTTCTGACCTTGAAGATGGGCTGTTTGAAATGACACAGGCAGACAAAAAAAAGAAAAAAGAAAAAAGATTTAAAAGCATTGAAGAAAATCTAAGAGAGATATCAGACAACCTTAAGCACTCAAATATCTGAGTCATGGGTATTCCAGAAAGGGAGCAAAAAGGAGATTGCATTGAAAACATATTCAACAAAATAGTGGCAAAAAACTTCCCAGTTATTGGAAAAGACACAGATCTTCAGATTCAGGAAGCTCAAAGATCCCCAGATGTATTCAACACAAAAAGGTCTTCTTCAAGACATGTTATAGTCAAATTGGCAGAACTCAAAGACAAAGAGAGAATCTTAAAGGCTGCAAGAGAGAAGGATCAAATCACCTATAAGGGAGCACCAATCAGACTAACATCAGACTGTTCATCACAAACCCTAAAAGCCTGAAAGGAATGGGATGACATATTCAAAATACTAAAAACCAGAGATTGCCAGCCAAGAATACTCTACCCGGCAAGGCTATCCTTCCAAAAAGAAGGGCAAATAGTATATTTCTCAGACAAACAAAAACTGTGGGAGTTCACCACCACACGACCACCCTTACAAGAAATTCTCAAGGGA